>NW_019174576.1:1849240-2055902 GCF_002260705.1 Seriola dumerili | reverse complement strand
TATAATGGTTCGGCAAACCTTCCATCAAACTCCCAGTGAACAGAAACGTAATCAAACTTTAAAGCTGATGTTTGCTCCAACACCGTTTCTCTTCTTTGATCTGTCTATCTGCTGGTGAAAGATGTGCCGCTAAGATAACTCAGTACTGTGAAATCAGCTCCTGTCTTACTGTAGTTTCTGTGGTTGCCATGGTTACACGATGAGCTGTGATGGAAAGCTGAAAAAGCTGAACCATTATCAACACCAATGGCGGCTTTGTTGTTGTGGTTGCGGCTGTGGTGGTGGTGGTGGTAGTGCAATGACGTTTCATCAGCCTGGAATCAAGGCAACTCATTGAAAGTCCCTTGTAAATGATTAGATATGTTAAGATGTTGATGAAGCATTTGTCCAGTAACCCATACTGATGAAGTGAAAACATGTTTGGAAATTTAATAAAAATCAAAAACTGTGAAGTTTACAAAAGTATTCAGACCTTTAATTCAGTACTTTGTAGAAGCATGTTCATCATTACAGATTATGGAGGGTAGATTAATGGGCAAAAAGTGAAATTTTATGCATTTAAAATTAAATCTACAACACAAAGTACACAAAAGTGAAGGGGTCTGAATACTTTCTAAAGCGCCTTAACACCAAACTGAAAAACATTATTTCACTGTCCTCTCTCTAAGTGTCTAAATGATTTCTTTCTACATTTCTGCACAAATTCTAGTAAGGACGAGGTCAGGTTAGGGCTTTTTCTTATCTCTATTTATTTTTCACCTTTATACACACCTTACTACTGATATCTTTTCTTCTAATGAGAGCAACATATCATTCACTGCCCTGCACATGTAGTGTCAGTTCAGCTCAGCTGCCCTACATCATACATGACAAAATGTTTTAATCATTGTTCATCATCTGAGATGTGAAAACATCAGATTTCCGTACAGTCAGAGAAAGTAAAAGTTGCCGTCTCGGTCGTAGCTCAGTTTTCGTAATCCTAACACACCACAAAGCGTGTCTCCTGCCAGGCTGCTGACAGCGCTGTCAGCTGGACACCGGAGCTGAGAGTATCAGAGCAGACAACGGAAATAAGCTGCTCTCCTTTTTCTATCATCCGTCTCTACTTCCGTAGTTAGTTTGGTCATTACAGCCCACCATACTGTTGCTCCTGTATTGATCTGTGTACTGAGGAAAGTAAAGGTGCAGTGACTCGACTTACAAAATGCAAGTCGACACAGGGTTTTCTCAACTGATGCATCGACTTTAGGCCTAATATTAAGGTCATACTGCTCCTAACATACCTCTACACCTTAGCGAGCAAGCAAACTCTTGTGGATGGAGCTCAAAAAATTGTCCAGATATAGACCACTACGAACAACGTAGCCTGATGGACGGGATGAGATGTCTTTTGCTTGTGATTTCTCCCTCAGAAAATGAGGAGAATTGTTAAATTTTATATAGGCTCATTATATATTATATTATTTAGGTCGCAATAAAGAGTGATATTAACTGTCAGTTAGGCAACTGTCAGAGTAACGTAGTTATCTTACACTCTAGTTAGCACCTAGCTACTAGACAGATTTAAATTCACAGATTTAAATCTAAAACATGAAATAACTTTCACATGACTTTGTCAGGCAGTTGACTTTGAGGATGTAGGAAGTTGCTGCTAGACATCACACACCAGAGCTAAGTAATTCCCTCTTTATTCTGCTCATACGGTGACTTATGATATGGTTGGATGTGCTAATGTGTTTTCAGCCCTTATAAAAATATGCCACATATTGCCAACAGGAGCTGAGACACGTACATTGTGTGTGTTGTGAGTGTGAAATGAAAGCCTAAATCAGGACGGTGCAACACACTCATGGGAGGGGTACGTCAGCAAGCATATATACTGCCTGTGTTGGGAAAAAGTGAGTGAAAAATCAGCAGTGTGTAAAAAAAAAAAAAAAAAAAAAAAAAAACCACACACAAACACACACACGCACACAGTTATTTGTCCCAGAAGTTGTGATGTATGCACCAACACTAAGCCACAAAGACACACACATTGCAGATGTATACCGCATACATGAAGGCATATATGACATATTCAACAGCAGAGAGAGTTCATCAGTTCTGTAAAGCTCTATACAGTTGCACATAAACTTTGATCCAAAGAAAAAAGAGAGGGCTTATGAATTCTTCATTTTCCTCAAGTGAGGAGGAGAGACAAGTGTGAGTGAGACTTTTTGGCGGCAAAAACCCATAGATGCAGTTGACAGGAGACTTTTTTTTTTTTAAGAGCTGAAATATTCATGAGCTGATGAAAAATGAGAATATTCAAAGCCAGTCAAACTTTTATCTAACAGAGTATTAGTCACTTCCAAATGCAGAGAGCTCGCATGAGATGAAAACACTCAGTGGTGGATTCCAGAGGCTGTTTCTCTGTAAAGGCAGTAGCCACTGTTTTTCTGGCAAGCCAAAAGGATAGATGGTGATGGTGATGGTGTAGGAAATGAAACAGTGATTTATTATTCATCTGAAGCCATTGTGTTTTCAGCCGCCTCCCTTGATTTCGCAATAGACCATTAGTCACACGTTTGGCTCATCAGGGTAATATTACAGTGGAAAAAAAGGAAAAAATTCCACACGAGCCGCACTGAGCCTTTAATCCTTGTGGAGAGAGAACGGGGCAGCAGAGAAGCAGCTGTTCCACTAGTCTCATTTCCTTTCTCAGTCTTGGTTGATTATTGTGGACCAAACTCAAGGTAGACTTTTAACCGAGGAAGCAACAGTGTGGATAATGATTACAGATAGCAGCGAAAGAAGTCGAACGGCCTTTTCCTTATGCGTAACCACATAATATCATCAACACTGATTTCAATCTAAAATAATCCGACATAATATCTGTGCCAGTGTGAGGCAGTAGCAGTATCGAAATTCAGCATACCCACGCACACATGCACACGCACACACACACATTTGCATTTATTAGCACTTTTTTTGAGTGAGGTACATATGATGCGAGACATTGGTTGATACAGTTACATCACCGAGGTCTGATTTGTTGAAAATTCAAAATCCAAAATTACAGATGTGACTTTCTTTTGTGATGGTTCGAATAAGACGGTCAGATACACACTTTCCAGGTTACGCTCTCACCACTTAAGAGATGCGTGCTGTTATATCAGCTCTCCTCTGCACCTGTTTACCTGACTACGATTTGTCCTTTCATTCCCCCTGACCTACTATTTTCTATACTACCACCAGATGTCTGCGGCTATTTTTCCTGTTCCACTTACTCACCCGTGTTCATTTGTAATCACAGAGCTTCCCCTCCCACACACCTGAACCCAGTTACCTCATCTCAGTCTGGATCTATATCTGCCATTGTCACCAGTTCATTGGCAGTTTGTCTGTTTCTGTTTGTCCAGAGTGGTTTAAACCTTTGTTCCTGTTACTCGTGCTTTAGACTTTTTGCCTGTGTTACTGGACGACTGGATTCCTTGCTGCCCCTGACTTGCTTTTTTTACCTGTTTTGAACTGCCTTGAATTGAACAGTTTTGACCTCGGGCAGCCTCACCATCCAATAAGCTTTTGTGTTTAATTGTTTGAATAAATCACTGAACTGTATCGACTCTGTCTTTGAGTCTGTATTTAGGTTCCCTCTGCATGAGCTGCTCAGCTAACCCTTGACACTCGCTCTGCCTCCTGGAACATCTGCTCATCAAGCTGAGTTGTATTCCCTGACAAGTGCCTGTATTTTGGCGGAAGGCTGGTCTGCCACCATTTATCGAGAGATCCATTTGGTGTAGCTCATGATTTTGATGGACTGTGGAAACTCAGTGGGTTTATGGCATCATCTGCTATACAAATCCAACAGCTGGTTATCTAAAGTAACATGTTAGCATGCACCAGTGCTAAACAAGCTGCACTTATCCCCTCATCTAGGGTAATACAATATTTGTTTTTGCCACCTTGCGTTTTGTTGCCGGTTGTTTCATTCGATAATGTCGCTGGTACCCAATTCTGTGCCGACAGTTGTGAGACAACAATGTGGAAAAACTAAGGTTGTTCTCAGTTGGAGTCAGGCTAAGTTGCCCGAAATCCCTCCTCCATGTGTTGGCTCTAGTTGCACAAACTCCCACACATTGTGTGATCTGCACCGAATGATTCACTTCAGGTATAAGTGCTGTGACTCAATTGGTAAGCAGGTGGACAGTGTGCTTACAAAACAACAAGGGCAGGAAGCAGAAAAAAAACATGACAATCTGCCACCATCAGGACTGTCTATAAATATGCAAATACACTTTGAACATATGCTTCCATGTAGAGGGAACAGCTAGCTTTTACTGATTGAAGATATGTAGAGTGTGTTTTATTCATCAACCATAAAAGTATAGTATTTTCCTGGATAGGACTTGGAACAACAACAGACCAGAAAATTTTGTAACTGCAATAAAATATTTGAACAACATGTTATTGGCCCATGGTTGGTAGGATTTAACAGTAAAAATGAGGGATCAGGAATTTCATCTTAAGTTATGAGTTCTATTGAATCTAATTTCACTGTGACATACTTAGTTTTACCCAGAATTAGTCTTGGATAAGGAAAAAATACTGCCTGAGCGGAAAAAAGTTAAAACAGCGTGAGACAACAATGCCAAAGACCAACTTATTCTATCATCAGTGACAGAAAAAAATCATAAGAAACACAATTACTGGTAAATCACCAATGCATCATTGACATGAGAATGAATAGACCCAGGCAGTACAGCTTTTGTTCTGTAAGGGTTCAGTCGTGCTTCAGAAAACAGTGCTTTGTCTGGAGGAACAGATTGAACATTAGGGAAACTTATTCAATCTACTCCATAATTTTAGTGTCAAATGCTGCCTGAATAAAAGGACACAATGACACAATTTTGCTGCAAGTTGATAGTTGGATGATTAGCACATTTTAAATAGCAGAGCAGCAGGTAGCACACAGCGTTATTAGGGTCATTTGAGCAGGTTTCCAGTAAACACTGACACCATTATGGTCCACTGAGTTGTCCCATAGTAGAAAATGACCATAACAAAGCTGCAGGTGGTTGATACTGCTGATGATGAATGCCAGTGAGTCACTGATTACTGCACCTGGTGCAACTTTTAAAATGTGTGGCCTGTACTTTCTGTTGGAACAATAGCTCACCTCCCAATCACCCACCTCCACTTTGAATTGGTAGGACATTTTAACATAATCACAATGACAAAAGAGGGCTATTTTGCCCTGAGTGATAAACCAGTATGCAGTGCTTTGCATGGCGATGACAGTTATTACCTCCTTACATCAGATTTAAAGATGCAATCCATAATTTTGCTGTTTTGAAACTCGTCTTGAGGAAAATTTTAGATGCATACATTTGCACAACTGCTGTGCCAGCTGTTTTAAACCAATCGCAAACTCAAGTTATAGTTATAATATAATAATTTTTTGTTAAGACAGTTAGCTAGAAAGTAGCTTACCTCCTATCAGCCAGAGTAGTAGCTCACAGGATTAGCATGGCGCGTTACCAAAAAAAAAGGCCCTTTTCACTGAAGATATTTTGACATGTCACAATGGGAAAAGCACAGCTGTAAATAATTTAATTAATGGTGGCCAAATATGATTTAGCTGCTGCAGTTTCTGGTATTGGTGAGTAGTAGTAGTCTTGGTATTGTGCAATATTACATTGCCAAGACTTACTGGGACACTTGAATAGATCAAAGCCAGTGCTGTCATTACAGCTGTGGTTTGACTACTATTACTAACCACTTTCCTACTTTTACAACCCACACAGTTGTTTTCACATATTCTTCCTGATTAGACCTTTGCATGGAATTTTATAATTGACATTTGTCAGACTGTGTTGCTGCACTTATTACGGCAGGATGATATTGAGAAACATGTGCTAAAAGGATCTATTTTAGGGTCACTGCTTTTATATTTTCTATATTCTTTTTATTTATATCTTCCTCAATTTGTTCAGTTATATTTAGATGAGACTTTTATATACACATCTGACAACTGACAAAGAAGAAGTGATATTACTGTTGCTCAAACGTCATCCAAGCTGCTATGTGGTGGTGATTATCAAATCATTATTTCCTAATCACTACGTTGTCTGACAAATCAAAGCTGTGTGATTAGCCGTATCCACATTTAAAATGAGTGATTACAGAGAAAGTTATACATGACTTTGCTCAAAAGCACTTCTTTTCTTCTTCTGAAGTTACTATGCAAATTAGCTGGCCCCTCGTCTGGCCTGACAGTCTCCTCACTTTCCGATACTGAGTCACTGTAGCGTCCACTCTACCCTGAAGAGGTGAATGACCATCACCACCACCCTCTCCTAGCAAGAAACCACGTTCGGCTGCAGATAAAACTTACAAACGGCCCCTTTAAAAGCGGATGTGCTGCACTGAGTTGAATCATCTGCTCCTGACATTTACATTTACTTAAGCAGACATATTTATCCAAAGTGACTTACAAGCGAGGGACAACAGGTCCATGCATAGCTGTATGGTAAAGCATTTTTTTTTAAATATGTCTAATGATGCCACCCTTGTAAGTGGTGCAGGTTTTCTATTATTCTTCCTCAATTGTTGTGCACATTTAGGCCTAGATTCTGAAAAGTGCTTTATGCAGCATGGGTATTTATTATCTGATATATCTGAATCATCAAGAATCAAATAAAACCAAACCCGCTCAAATACACTTTTTGTTTCTGACCTTTACTTTCATCTTTATTTCATAGACATGCTCAGTACTATTGACACATTGGGCCTCCCTTCCAAGGAAGTAGCCATTAGAATAAGTGGCCATTAGAAGATGGTAAATTGTGGCCATAAATAGATGCATAAAGGCAACAGTACTCAGCTGGGCTGTGGCATTCAAATGATGACTGATTGGTATTAAGGATAATTGTATGTACAGCCAATTATAACACTGTGTTGACTTTTAAAATATTAAAAAAGCATCTATACACTGTCAGAGCTTCACTCCAAACATTCCATTTGAAACACACTGGTTCCTATGCACGCATGAGGATGAACAATACAGATCCGGGGCTTTGCCAAAAAACATTCAGGACTTAAAAGTCTGTTAGCTTTAGGTGCCGCCTGTGCCTACAGTTAAGCGCATTGCCTGTTGCTCACAACTGTCTTTTGATTCCCCCAATTCTATTTTAAGAAGAAAGTTATGCAGATATTAAGCTGAGCATAAAGGAATTTAAGAACAAATCTTAAAGTAAGCAGAAACACAATAAAAAGACACTGTAATAGGCAAACTATGGTCCTTTAGTTGCTATGGAGAATGTGCTTCAACAGTAGAGGTTTTGTGCACATAATTCTGAGGTAAAAATATAAAATCTTTAGAACTAAAGAAAAACAAATTCCACAAATGAGAGTGGAGAGTGGATTTGCACTGCAATTAAACTTTATGAGGGCACACAAAGTGAAAGAGATGCTCAACATAAGTACCCTAAATAAAGTCAAATGCAATGTCGGTTTATTTTTTGCCTTATTTGTGAGATTCTTTCTCCTGCACTGGGAATAGACTGTTAAGTTTGTGTTCTCGCACATCTATTTAGGAACAAAATGCGTTTAATAGATGGGGACCCACTTAGCCAGAGATTTCAAATACAGTCCTAAGTCAACCAAACCAGGAAATAATGAGTGGGCACGAAGAAAATGACTGATTTTCCACAATCCTACGGTGGCAACGGTTGGAACTCACCAGTGTCCGTTCTCTGCTTCCTCCAGAAACTGGACCAGATCACCCGTCTCCAGAGAGATGTCCCGTGCATCACGAGAGTCATAAGTCAGCTGCACCCGGAATTGGCTGCTGTCACCCTGAAGAAAGAAAAAAAATAGCTGAGTCACACTCTGAATTTAGCCAGTTCCATTCTGGATATGGTTCCAGGCTGGTAAAAGGGATGGGCTGATGCTAATTAACGTTAATTAGGTAACCTCCCCAAAAGCCAAAGCGAAAGTTGGTTAATATGCTTTGCCATTACTCAGCCATTACTCAGCCATATACATATTTGTTTCTATGCATGGACTGGACTGTGCATCACTAGTTAAATGATCTGCTGTGGCTGGTCACATCACTTTCAGTTGTTGGAACGTACTCTAAACACACACAGTTTCATATTAATATTTTAAGCTTGACAATTTCATAGTTCTTAAACCGGGACCTCCATTGTTTGAAGCAAGTAGCTGTTGAACAATAAGATGTGTAAAAGTAATAAAAGCTGATTTCTGCTGTTTTTATGTCTTTTAGTTATGTTAAATGTATAAGAAATAACATTATTTAATTTAATGTTGAAAGAAAATATGAATAGATTACCAAATAGATCATACACATTTGAGTCTGCTTGTTTAATTTAAGTGCTATAGTCACTCTCCTTTAAGCTGTTTTTTTCTTTGTTTATATCAAAATATTGATCAGTACAACTTTACTGGATTCAAAAGGATTTGTATTCAATAGGCCGACTGCAAAACCTTGGACTGTACTATAGCATTGTAGAGTCTAGCTGAATATGAGGTTTTGATTACACCCAGACAACACAGAGAGCTGAGAGATAAACACCAAGATTTTAGATTTATCGCATGGTGCGAAAATGTCAATTCCTTGAAAGAGCGTGCGCATGTGAGCACCACTATTATGCTCCGTGTGTGTGTTGCATGCGGGCCTGTGTGACTGTCTACTGTATATCACACTGATTATAATGAATCTGGAAAGCCTGCCATACCCAGTAGACCTGTGCAGCTATAATCCTCCCCCTCTTTTGTCTCTCCTCCCTCGTTTCTTAAATGTCAAGTCGTCAGCGCCCACTGCTAACGAGACACGCGTCCATGGGAAATAATTAAGCAGCGGAGGGGTCCTCTTTAAAGGGGATCAGATGGGGATTTAGTAGAAAAGAGGGGAAAGTGAAGAATGAGTGGAGAGGAAACAAAGGGTGAGAGGAAAGCTGTCGAGGGATGGTGAGTGATCACAGTATGCAATGATTTATGACGAAAGCTGATGTGACCCAGCGGGAGCAGAATGGGTTTGGTCAAGCTAAGTTTGAAAATGTTGAGTGATACTGAAATCATGTCTTATTTTAAATCAGAATAAAATTATTTTTATTTTTTTCAGTGTTTCTCACACATAGACTTTACTTGGGCGCGCCACCCAAGTATATTAACGGCCACCCAAGTATATTTGGGACCCATTTTAACGTTATTTTCTTTATCCATCCGAGAGAACGACGCCATCCGCGATCGATTAATCTCCCCTCACTCTACCCCTCCTGTTCGTTACGAGAAGGGTCTACTGACAATCACACATGCTCTGCAGAGAAACACATACACACACACACACGGGTCGTGGTCTGTTAAGTATATTAGGTAACAATTCAAAATATTGTGGTCACACATATATGATGTTTGTCACATTTAGTTGACCATTTTTGTGCCAGCAGGTAACATGGCCCTTTCCGCCGGCTACCACCTCAAGTATATTTCAGACCTGTGGGAAACACTGGTTTTGTTCAGTTTCACTATTAAATACATTTTAGAAAGTAGGGCCAGAAATGCTCCAGGGTATGTCCTGGTTAAACTTTCTTACATTTTCTCGCCAAAATGAGCTGCAATCTTTAGTGTTACCTACATTTTTATTGTTGCCTTCCTCCTCTGAAGAGTTGGAGGATTCCTCTGCACTGGAGGGGATCGTCTCAAAGTCCTCTGTGTCCATGGAAGGGAGACGCCGCTGCGTCCAGCCTGAGGGGGAATTCATGCAAATGATTAACCACTGAAATGTACTAATAAAACCAGGGGGATATTACTGTTCCAGTTGACAGCTGATGGTGCTTCACTGACAGGAAAAAAATGTCACTGTGCAATTAAGTAATTTGTTTTACATCATCAAAGAGTCTGTTTGCAAGAATCAAACTTTTAGCCAAACACAGAATGAAACGTGGTCAAGCACACTACAGAATACCTAATGATTATTCCTAACACTAAAGGAAGAGTTCATGCTGACGAGGAAAGTTGCATCTAAGGTTCCTTAAAAACTGATGTTTATGAAGCCAAGTGATTGTAAGGTGGGTCTAAGTCTTGCAACAGAAGATAATGTAATAAATGAACTGATGAGAGTTGCAAAGAGTTTTTACTTCTCAGCATTTTAATACTACAGACGTGGCTGTTGGTACTCTTCCACTTAAAAAAGAAAAAAATACAATCTCCTCTGAAACAAGTTGAAACTGACAAAAGTAATTGGCAATCTCTATTCTCTGTTCCATTTTTAGCAGAACATTTTTCATACAACACATCATTTTAAAATAATACAACAAATGAAAATGACGAGGACAAAAATAATGGGACTTCAGGGCAGTTTGTTGCACAACCTTTGAGGCAATCGCTGCAATCAAGCGCTTTTTGTAGCTCATAATGAGACGTAAACACTTCTCAAAAAGGTAGTGGTCAAAAACAAGAAGTATATTAGGCTCACTTATCATGAACACTACTCCAGATGCATTCCTTCACTATGCCCAACTGTGAGTGTCAGCTCTTTCCATAGATTTTCAGTTGGATCGAGATCATGGCTCATGGCAGTCCACTTCAGAATGGTCCAATGTTTTCTTCTCATCCATTCTTAGCTGCTTTGGGTGCGTTTGGGGTCATTATCCAGTTGGAGGAGCCATGACCCGCGACTAAGTCAGAGCTCTCTGACACTGGGAAGTATATTTCACTCCAGAAAGCCTTGATAATCGTCTGAATTCATTGTGCCCTGCACAGATTCAAGGCACCCTGTACCAGACACAGCAAAGCAATCCCACAACAGAACTGATGCCTAACAGTGGGCAGGTGTTCTTTTCTTTGAAAGCTTCATTTTTTTCCCTCCGTGAACATAGAGCTGATGTGACTCACCAACATGCTCTGATTTTGGTGTGTGCTTAAACATGGCGTTTGTTACGGCCAATCCATGATGAGTGCAAAAGTATAATGATAAAACACAACACGGCTTCAGGGTAGAAATGAATGTGCTACAGAATGAAGATGAAGTTGCACATCAGAAGGTCTGGTAAAATAACATGCACTAAATAAAAGACTGCCCAAAACCAAATAATTAACCAAAAGAAACTCAATTTTCTCAACAACTTATCAAACTCATAAAACTGAAATCAGTTCTACCAAGAAGACAAACCACGCAAATCATTGTTGGAGATGAGTCTTCCTCTGCAGTTACCTGGTTGGGAGGTGGATCTAGGGACAACTGTGGTGCCGCCAGCAGCAGTAGCAGTGCTGCTAATCATGCTCTGACGTTTCCCGACTGCAGCCATAGCACCGCGCAAAGTATCTGGAGGAAAGCCAAATGCTTTAAACCATGCTTTTCATCATGATCACTCAATGACCACTCAACATCGTCAAACCCCAACCAAAATTTTAGAACGTGAGGTCCTGATGAATAAAATGAGCGGTGCAATTCTACTCATGCAGAAATCAAATAAGTAGACGACAGGCCAAAACACCAACAAACTCCTCAGCACAACAAAACCACACACACACGCACACACGCACACACACGCACACACACACACACACACACACACACACACACACACACACACACACACACACACACACACACACACACACACACAAAAAAATATCTTTATCTGATACTCCTTTACCTGATACTTTTTACTTGATTTGCATGCATTTTAAAATGTCATATCACAAATCACAACACAGCAGGCAATAGATGGAAATACAGAAAGTGAACAACCACAACAATGCGTACACACACAACACACATCATCCAGAAATAAATAAAAAATAAAAAATAAAGTTCCACCTACTCAACCACAGGCTAAAAGGCTCAGCATGCTCGGAGCCAGTGGCCTCATAAAGTATTCAGACCTCTTCACTTTTTGCACACTTTTATTGTGTTGTAGAATTAGACAATTGGACAAATTACTGTTTTTACCCATCAAAGTGAAAACATGTTTTTTTTTTTAGAAAACTACAATCTGTTATTTACAAAAGTATTTGAACCCTTATTTTCAGTACATTGTAGAAAGCCCTTTGGCAGCAATTAGAGCTTTGAGTCTTCTTGTGTAAATCTCTACATGCTTTGCTTATCTGGATTTGGGCAGTTTATCCCATTCTTTCTGGCAGATCCTCTCAAGCTCCGTCAGCTTGGACGGGAAGGGCCTGTGAACTGCCATCTTCAGGTTGCGGGTTATTGAGTGTAGACTTACGGACAAAAATTTTAGCCGCTTAAAATGAAATAAACACAATATAAAGTTTGCATAAAGTGAAGCGGTCTGAATGCTTTCTGAACTCACTGTGTACGACATATCTTTGCATGTACCTTCATAACCAAATGGAGTGGGATCACTCTTTATCTCATGTCTCTTGCTCTTTATGCTAGCAGAGAGGGGGCCTGGTCAGGGAAAATAACATACAACCAAAGGTTTAATTAGATTTTTTTTGTTTTAGAAGCAACCCTGTCTCCTAAAAATAATGTTTCTATAGAACTAACTGGCATATACTGTACGTTTGGTTGAGATGAGGGAAAGACTAATGGACACAGACGCAATGTGTTTATTTACATCTAACCAAAACAACAGTCATTCCCTGAGCTTAACCAAAGTGCTTCTGTTTCCCTAAACCGCAGGCGGGACTCTGGATGCGAGTCCTGGTCTCGGGAGAAAGGTTTTTGCATTCGTATGGCCAATCACCACAAATCAGCTGTCGTTAATGAATGTTGCACTTCTGCCTTTCAAAATATACCTTGCCTCTGAACATAATTCAACCAGTGATTACGTTTCGTATAAAAAAATGTATTTTCTTTTGCAGTTTAGTTGTATAGAAGTATAATTGCTAGGAGACGGTCTTGTTAAAAAGAAGCACACAGCATTACCCAAAAACTTTCCTTTTAAAACCCTCTTTTAAATATGAAATTTGTAACACTGAGCTTCCGTCTTTTCAAGTAAAGGCTTTCTTTAGCTGTCCATTATGTAAATCCTCATTATGATTTTATTCACACCATTTTGAAAAGAGCCACAATGCTCACGGAGCCAGTGGCACTATTGGAGATTCAGTGATTATTGATTTTAAAACCTTTTTTTTCAGTTAAAGAAGCTCACATGTTGTAAATAAAGCATTTGCTCGATATTTTCAATGACAACTTAATATTTCTTCAGATTATCTCTTCGTTTGAACTGATTTGATTTACATGTACTGAAAAAAAATCAAAAATTTTGAAATTTTTGGATTCAATTGCATGTTAATTGTACATGTACATATCTTCTGTGTAGAGTATATGCACACAGTATACCTATCTGTCATGACCTTCACTGATATATAATGCAAGGGTTTATTTAAACGTTAGACCATCGTGTGAAAATGCTTGTGCATTGTACAGTCGAATGTTTCTGAAACAGTTTCGACTCCATGCGAGAAAAAGAAATACAACTACAGCAGAAGACAGACTGAGAGGAAACAGTTCAAGGGAGAACTTCAGTAGCCCTCTTCTTGTGTCATTAATTCCTCCCATGCCTCTGCGTGGTTGAAAATAAACTTCTCATCTGTATTCCTGCAGTAAATTGCACTTCTACTGCCACTTTGAATGTCACCCTACGTCCCAAATGTCAGCTTATCAAAATTCTTATTTCCTGACGCTTTTTAAAAATAATATGTATGTCTAGTCATTTGCAGTTTTTTTTCCCCCCTTAACATTGTTTTGATTCTCAGCAAAGGCTTGACTTTACCTATGCATCTCATAAATTTCAAAACCAGCAGTAAATGGGGAGAAGGTTATAAGAAAATGGATTCTTTTTCTGCCCCCACTCTCTATACATGTGCACACATACACGCAATTTTCTCACTACAGATTCAGTTTGAGTCCGTGTTACTGGCCTGAGAATGAATGAAATTGCAAAGTGTTAAAAAATGATAACCTCAGATGTATTGAGGGGCAAACCCACCTAAACACGGTTTTCTCATCTTTTCTCCTGTTTGGTGGAAACACATTGTGAACGCATTTTTCTACCAGGATTTTAATATGTATATCAGTTCTTGGCATCCATCCTGGCCTAGGCTACTCCATAAACCTTACCAATATAAACTTTACTATAATATACAGTATATACTATATTATCTTCTTTTTTTATTCGTGGAAAAAAAATGTCAGAAATGCTCCTTTAACCTCCAGTCCTCTGAGTGGGTGGGTTGATGTATGTTTTTGATTGACGGCTGAGCCAGCAGGCCTACCAGACCGCAATGTAAATGAATTTGCTTTCCTCTTACAATCCATGGACAGGCAGCGGCATTGATGAGTAAGGACCACATCATTTAGCATTTAAACTGGCTGATGATGTCATTTCAATCTGTTTAATGTGTCACAGCTGACCAGCTATTAGCTATTTAGTCTGCAAACTGACATTAGCAAAGCACTTCTCCCTCAGTGGAGGCTTGTTTTGTAGCCATTTTAGCAAGCTAAGACGCAGGACAAGATGTGTCCATGCTTGTAGCTTGAAGGGAGACGTGAGCAAAGGTAATGTAGCCTGTGGCTGAGAGTCTGTAGCTCTGTCTGTTGCAGGATGCTGTCAGGCTTAGTGGTCATTGTATTACCTGGTGTAAGAATGAACGTATTCGTGTGATAATTCAGCCCTATGTACGAAGCGCTGGGATTCATGAAAACAGCCACTGTCACCTCCCACAATTTTTCACTGTGACTGTGTTTCACAGCTTTTGTTTGAGTATGAAATCATTTTGTTTGTACTGTACATACCTGTATATCATATTTCTTTATCCTGCACAATAACATTGACTTGCAGTTGAAGCAGTCAGTTTTGTGAACCCATGCGTTTATTGTGAACTGTGGGATATAGTATGTTGCATTTGATTCCGGGTGTGCTGCAGTATGGATTTCAATGTATGATAGTTGCATTTAAGTACAATAATTCCAGTCTGTGTAACCAGAGAAACAACAGTATTCTGGTCCATGCACAGACATGGTTTCTCCCTTTCAGATACAGATTTTTTTTTTTTTATAAGAGATTTCAGGGCATGTAATTAAAGAGATGTGTATTATGTAGCAGAAAAATACATGGAATTTGCTATGTATACGATCCTGGATAGTTTAGTTCAGTCCAGGATACTTTTGTCTGTATTGGACTTTCTTTGCATTATAATAATCTGAGTGAAGGTGTGAATTTACTCACCTCTTCATTCAGCACTGAATCACCGAATAAGCCTATCAAACAATGCAGTGTAATAATTGCACTTCCTCCTGCTGAGCTGCACAACTCTGTGTAGTTTGCTGTGTGTGTGACTGCGCAAGAGTAGTGAATGTGAACAGAGGAGAAAAAGACAAGCAAGAAAATACTGAAAGAGCAAAGTATGGAGGCAGCTGATCAGGTACCTTTTGTGCGTCGCGTCGCAAAGGAGGAGGAAGTGGAGGAGGCGAGAGAGGAGGTGAGAGAGAAGCGGCGGGGGACCTCTGCCTCCTTAGCAGCAGGCTCTACAGGCAGGAGGGGTCAGGAAGCAGGAAGAGTCACACAAAGAGACAAGCAACAAGAGACAGAAAGAGGAAAATGGAGTAAAGGGAGGGAAAGGGAGGAAAATAAATGAAGAAGTAGAGGATGGATTAAGTGATGGGAAGAGGGAAGAAGTTATTGGTTTAATATTCTACACCCAGTTTTCCTTACTATAAGTAGTGCATGTATCACATCAGTTACTTATAGCAACAATTTATCTACAGTGCAAATGAAAACCATTAAACATAACAGCAGTTCAAGCAAATGGAAAGAGGAAGCCAGAAATGTATGAAATGTAAAACAAAACAAAAACACACAAAAAAAAAAAAAAAATCTTTAATGTCCACTTTCTACTTTTACCAGAGGTTTCAACCAAGTCTCTCATGTTCTTCCTCTGTGAAAGTGTGACACTTTGGTCACGTGATTACAGGTCGTCACGGTCAGAGGACTGTATATTGTAAACCCCCAAATAAACCGGATATTTGAGAGAGATGCAACTGGTTGCCCCAGCGTGAATCTCAGGGGCAAATGTTTCAAAACAAAGGATATGTGAGAAAGTATATTGTTTCTTTTTGCTGGTGGCGGTGGGTATTAGAAAATGTTAGAGATATTAAAAGGTGCCGAAAAATTTATGTGATGAAACAACAAATATCACATTACTGCGATGTTGACTTTTTGTCTGATAAATCACAGCGTGTGTTTTTTAGTCATAATAAAACAAGTGTTAGAAGATTAAAACTAAACGGAGTCAAACAGATGACTGCTGAAGAAAAATCGTTGTTCAGATGTTTCGGTCCGTGTGGGTCAATAACGTCAAAGGATCATTCCCATCATATTGAGAAAGCACAATGCTTTTACATAAATAGCTGTGAGCCATCATAAATTGAATAAATGTTTCTCTTCAGCATGGAGGTCTCATTATACAAGATGCAACACAACAGTGGAACCACTACAACTCATTTTTAAAAGATGTTTTCCATCGATTGACAGGCCTTGACGTCAATGAATTCAATACAGAAGGTTAGGTGCAGGTTGACCTCCAGCTCTTTTTCACTGCCGAGTTGGAATGATGTGATAAAGTGCTATAAAACGGCCAAAGCCTGAATGTCAGGGAGCTTGCAAGTCACAGGACGCAGCGGAGAGAGCGGCTCTTGATCTCAGTCCATTCTTCAGTGATCTGACACGTTGAACTTATTGAGTGGGACGTATGAAGCGATGAAGCAAAGGAAGCTGCAGAGAGCACTCCTATAATGATGAGTCTATTCAGCTGGAGGACACCTGCCATCGATTCAGCATTGATTTCCATTTTGTAGAGCAGACTGCACATTCATCGCTCAGGGTAGCACTCAGAACTGTATTGTACTTATTGTATGTATTCTTTATAAGCGGTTTGGAGCAGGAGCAATATACAGCTAGGTATCTCCTGGTTATTGACCGTCAAAGCACAATAACAGCGAGAGATCCTGTTGTCATGAATTAATTCTATAAGAACCAAAAAAAAAAAAGAAATTGTTTCTGTAGATGATAAAGAGTTATTTAGACCAGCATAAAAGACGAGGCAGGTTTAAGAAATAAATCAGATGTGAGGACCACATTTCCCATAAATAAAGCTGCTTCCTGAACAGTGAGGAGGCTGGTGGTTGCGAGGGTGCCATGAATCTAAAAACCACGAGCGTGAATCTGCTGCTTTAACAGCATCCGCTCCTCTGCTTTTCCACCAGATCTTGGAACCTGGCCGCAGGGACCTGTTCCCATTTAACGTGATGCCTTAGTCTTATACGCTAATAAGCCTGGGTATTAATTCAGCTAAATGTGAATCTTTTAGCAAAAACGAGAAGAAATTAAATCACCTGTACTTCAACGGCTCATATGATAAATTCAGCCTGATGTACATCAGTACAACAGCAGCCATGTCATACACACAAACCTGCTGCTCCGAGTTTCACTTTTAAAACACAAATGTTCCCACTCTTTAATTATCATTCTTATTATTACTTAGCTACTAAACCATTCTGCAGATGTTTTCAGATTAAAAACCAACCAGGAGAGATTATGCCCTTTGAGCTGGTGGAAGGAAATATCGGTGCAAGACATATTAAATTTCTTGAATCGTAGCTCACAGGCAAACCAAAACAAACAAACAAACAAACAAAAAAGGAAGAAAAAGGGCAACTGCAATATATCTGTGGACAGAAACAGTGCTTCTTTTTTTTAAGATAATATTTCATGGCGATTTGCCTTTTATGACACTTTATAATGTCAGGGGGAATCTGATCTGAACCACACTTGTTAAGGTTACATGGGTATGTGTCTCATCCAAAACAGTATTTCTAGAGAAACCCAGAGCATCGCAGTGGATTGAATGTCATAACATGTTAAACTGATAGAATTTGTTGCAGTAAATCAGATCAGAAACCATGGAGGCATCTTAAAAATATATTTATAAAACAGGAAGTAAGTAATAAAGGCCTGTCTTTAATAATAAGCCTGATTTCGAAATAAAAGCCTGGCCTATGACTGAAATCACTCCCTGTTGATTAGTGCACTATATTCACTGTCTGCTATTTTAGTGTGTAAATTTATCCTTTGTATAATTCCATTAAAAAATCCCACAATGGAATAAAAATTGTAGTGTCCTTTCAGTTGATACTACTCTCTGCTAACAATCCCACAATGCAATTCACCGCATTTTCTAGATGTGAAAAGGCGATTCAATAGCTGTGAGTAATGACGCAAAATGATAATGATAAGTGTCTGAAATCTCAATTTACGGCTCACTACTGGGTAAACTATTGAGTCTCCATTGTAAAGGGAGAGATGACTGAATGAACAAGAGAGTGGTTTTGGACACAGCCCTGGTTCTCTCTGCAGTTAAGATCAATAAAAGATAATGTTTGATAATGTATGGTTATTCATATTATTCATTATGATTTCATTTGTAGTTGGAAGCTCCATAAAAACAGATTTCAACATTTCAGTTTCACCTGCTTCGTGCACAGAGGTTGTTGGATTACTGTGGGTTTCCTGGATATTTTAGCTTGACTAGACAACTGTCTCCATTACCTGTCTCCCCAGCTCACTCAGCAGCCTCATTAGGGGCATGTGTGGCTTGAAGACTGGCCGGACTGCTGCAACATGGAAAAACACACCCTGGAAGGTTCACCCTCCTCCAAAAATGTTAATATGCTTCCAAATGTCAAGAGGGCTCGAATATTAAAGGGTGGCATTTAGCGCAGCAGTGCCACACAGAATTTAGTCCAGCCTGTCTCTCTGTTTATCACCTGCTGTCTACCTGTCTTCAGATCCTGTCTCTTCAACGGTACCCTGCCCCTCTCTCTCCTAAATCACAGTTTCCTTGTTGTTGTGTGGGCAGATACAGATGATACTGACATGAACAGATAAAAGCAGAGAACGGGGGGGAGGGGGGGGTAGAGGGAGATGTGGCCTTTATGCTGAGACACCGCGGGCACCGGGACGCGCAGAGAGATCTACCCAACAGCGAGATACGCACTGACACAGAAATTTATATAACATTTGCAGGGGAAAAAAAAGGAAAGGACAACAGCAGTTGTAAGACAGGAGAGCGAAGACTGAAGAAGAAAAGACTGAGGCAGGAGAGATGGTGGTGCTGTTCAGGATGATGATGATGATTGTCATTATGATGAAGAGTATCATGACAGCGGTAACAGATAACGAGAACAGAAAGCAGACAATGAGGACGATGGTGTTGGCAGAGGTGCCAGTAATGAAGGCGGCATGAGCGCAAACTTGACGTGCCAACGTCATACTGTTACCTGCTGGAAGAGACCTCCTGTTGGAAAGTCCCTGCAACGTGAAGCGTTTCCTAGCGTTAGCAACCGAGTGGCCTGATTGGTTGGCGGAAACGTCAACTGAGAGGGAAAGCAAGAGGGAGCTGGAGTTAGTGAAGCAGGGAAAGATGAGTAAGATCAGGCCTTGAGCTTTGTTTGAAAATGTTCTATATTGATGGCAATATGATAACTGAGTTTTGGTACCAATACCGAAACAAATAAATAAATATCCAGTTTGGTTTGTTGTTAGTACGGAGTTGTTTCAAGGCTTTATTTCATTTAACAAAATAGACCAAACTGCTCAGTGGATGAACGATCAATTAATCAACTTTGGCTATAAAGGGCTCGGTGTTATGGCAAACAATTTTATTCCAATAATTTTGTTTCTTATCAGTCAATATTTACATATATCACAATATAAATCAAGTAACTATGTCTGTTGACCTTAAAGATTCACTTCAGCTTAACATTTCCTATTAGAAGATTCATTATCATTATCAACGGTGTAACCTATGGTCAGTATATCAAAGTCTCATATTTTCCTAGTTGGAAAATGTCTCAATGTGAAAATTGTTTATAATGTCTAAATAAAACATAAAATATTGTTAGAAGTTAGAAAGGTTTCCTTATTTAGATCAGGAAATATCTGATGAAAGAAAAATACTAAACAAGGCCAAGAAGCAAACATTCAATAACAACTTTCCTTACTTTTTTGATGCTGAATGACTAGTATACTGGTAATGCTACTATAAAGTATTGAGGTTCGATACCCAGAAGAAAAGGGAAGCAGAAGGTGTCAAAAAAATTTCATTTTCAAGCCAGAGTTTTATTTTCAAAAAATGACTAGCTCTTTCTGGCATGGATGGAGCTGCTTAAAAATGGCCAACTGTTGAGGTGTGAGAGAGAATGAACCAGGGTTTTGGTGAAGAAAGCATATACACACATAACTATAGCTATGAAGAGAAGCAGAAGCAGCAGCCTGTCAGCAGAAAAAGTCAGCAGCACAGAAGAGACATATTCACTCAAATCACACATCCTGTACATTAGAGCGAAGAGTCAGGTCGGTGAAGGGATCCCAGTCCTGGAACATGCGTGCACACAGCACACTCTCAATGACAGGCACACAGAGAGGGCTGAAAGAGACTGACAGGGCCACTTTTTTCATTGATGCCCAACGGCTGCACTCGTCAACCCAAGGCTCGGGTTTCCAATCGAGCCGCCACAAATTCCCTGATGCTTAGGTCTGGAAGGGGATCAACTTAGGCTTGGAATACACTGGCGGAAATATTGGACTAAGACCCATATATTCCTGCTCCATCTATCCATCTACACTGGCTTCAGAAAGTATTCACTTTCATTTTCTGCACACTTCATTATATTGTTATATTGTTTCATTTTAAATGAGAAAATTGTCTATTTTTCCCCATCAGTCTACACCCGAACACCAGCAATGACATTTATAAAAAGTATTCAGACCCTTTGCTGTGACACCAAAGTGGTCAGGTGCATTGTGTTTGCTTTAGATAGCCTTGAGATATGTCTGCAACTTGACTGGAGTCCAACTGTGACAAACTGAACTGATTGGACATAGTTACCAGCTGCAAAAGCAGGGTTGGTATTATTTTCACCTTGTGAGTCTGTGTGTGTGTGTGTGTGTGTGTGTGTGTGTGTGTGTGTGTGTGTGTGTGTGTGTGTGTGTGTGTATGTGTGTGTCATCATGGCAAAATGTGGTCCTGGAGACACCTACTGTAGCAGGAGCTACCACAGAGGTGGTTTTGAGTACTACAGTAGGTTACATGTCTGTCTTTCGACGGGCAGATTTTTGACACCATGACAGCATCACAACTGTCTGAGATCCAGTCATCTACACGTGTAGATGAGATCAAATGAAAGGAAGTTTGGAACTACGAGGACTCTTCCTAGAGTTGTTTGTCCAGCCAAACCAAGTAACCTGGCAAGAATGGACTTCAAGTCATTAGAAGACAGATTCAGAAGTCCTCTGCAGAGATGGGAGAACCTGCTGGAAGGACAAACATCACAGCAGCGCGCCATCAATCAGGCCTTTATGGCAGAATGACTAGATGGCAGCAACTTTGAGTAAAAAGCATATGACAGCCTGCTTAGAGTTTGCCTAACTGCATTTAAAGGACTCCATGAGCACGGAGAAAAAGATTTTCTGAACTCTTTCGGCAGAACTCCAAAGACTGTCTGGCACTGCTCATCACCTGGATAAATACCATCTCTACAGTGAAACATGGTGGTGGCAGCATCATGTTATGGGGGGGGGTTCCAAAACCTAGAGCAAGGCAATCCACCAAAAAGAATCAAGACAAAGTCATATAATAATAATAGAAGTGATAAAATCCATTAATATTTACTTTTCCATGTTGCACTGCCAATCATTTAAAAAAAAGAAGAGAAGGCAAAAAGATATCTTTTGATAAAGGAGAGAATGGCAGAGAGGAGAAATAGAGAGTTAGAAAGGTGAACACAGAGCAGTGGGTGGAGTGCAGAGAGAGGACTGAAGACAAAGGTGGCAGGAAGGGTGACAGAAGAGAGAGAGAGAAGAGAGAATGCGAGTGAAAGAGACAGAGGAGGAAGAGGAAAAAAGAGAAAAGAGTAGGAGGTGTGAATGGATGTGAAGAGACAGGTATGGGTTTGGACAGTTGGTTTTATAATAGTGACCGCACACCCATTTGAGGGGTGAGACCAAAAAACAACAGCCGCTTTCAACTGTCCTTAACCTTTACCTTCATTCTAGCAGTAGTGATTGGAAGAGGAGTGTGTGTGTGTGTGTGTGTGTAAAGCCAATTCTGAGTGAGAGCAATGAATGGAAATCCACACCTTCAGTGTTTTTTGAAGTGCTTCTGTAGTGTTACAGACATCTGTGACTCGTCGGTCTAACGGAACAGAACCGGATCTATCATGACAAATGTATCCATGAAAGTTGCAGAATGTGTAAATCGTAAAATACCAGCTTGGTGTCTCACAGTGTACAAGGAATCATTAATATGCTCCTATTTAACTCATGCCAACATAACTGATTTTTCACTGAATGTTATGGGGGGCAATTGGGTGCAAGGGGGGTCTGGGGCCCTTGGTCAAACCCTGCTAATAAACTGGCAACTGAATAAACTACATTGACTCAGTGTCAGTATGAAATAATAAAAATGTATTTGTAAAGCTCAAAGGTGTTGTAATACTATGGAACCAGTAGGCTCTTCTAAAATCCTAATTTCTATGCAATCTTTTTTTTCTCTTCCCTCCTCATCAGTGATTCAGTGATGTGTGACGTACTGTCTGACTGGTCACACTGATCTTATCAGTCGAAATGAGAAAATAAACTTACATCACCTCCCATAGACTCTCTTTCCCAATTCTTCTTTGCGTGTGTGTGTGTGTGTGTGTGTGTGTGGACGTGCTGTCTCACTTGGCCTTGTATTGCTTTTTACACTGTGATGCCAAACTAAACTCAACACTTAACTTAATGGCGCACACTTCATATCCCATTTCACTTCCTCCAGGAGTTAATGAGAGTTGAGATGCTTTTGCAGTCAAAATAATTATTCATAAAGAAAAAAGTCTGTTCTACCTCTCTTCTGTCTCATATTAGGGCTGGGGTTGGTCCTCCGGAAGCCGGACTCTGGACTTGATGAATCAGACTGTCTCAGCGCCAACTTCCGCACATTCCTATTGGAGTAGAGGGACAAGTAAGATTGGTGTAAGCCAATGAAATGACTCAAGCAGAATGTCCTAACTACAAAGTGCAAGGTGTCACATCCTCTACAAAATCTGTAGGTCTGTAGGTAAAAATCTACAGGTGTTTTAAGAGGTCACAGAATTCTGGGGGCAGCAAAACAAACTATTGTTGTTTTGATAGAGAAGTCAGATAATAATTGGCCTTTTTCCATGGATCTGATTTTCTGTTTCACACGGCATGAGCCTGCGAACAGCAGGGCAAAGTGAAAGGAGTCGGTTACTGTTGAGAGGTTGGAGGTGTGTAGCCTGTTGCCTGCAGCTCGTCATCTAACAGCTCACTGTGGCTGCTCCTTCTTGTTCCATTACTCCCTGCAATATTTCAAACTGATCTGCTGAAATGCTGAAAATGACTGTTGTCATATTCTGTTGACACATTTTTGATTAACGATAGCGGTAAGAACTAAGATTTTTTTTTTCCCTTTTAACAATCTTGAAAAACCTTCTAAAATTCTGTTTTCACTTTGTCATTATGTATTGACTGTAGATTGATGAGATAAAAGGTTTTAGCATAAAGCTGCAACATAACAAAATGTGAACAAAGTGACAGGGTCTGAATACTTTCTGAATGCACTGTATATAAATATTGCAATAATTTCATCAGTGGGCTCAGTCGCTATTGTGTTGGCTCATTCGGTGATAAATGTCTGTTAAGTCACTATCTATTAAAATGAAAATCTTCTAGACTGACACTTTAACTTTTTAGCTCTTATATTAGCTCTTTCATGTGCTAAGAAGAGACATTATGTCACTTTGTCGTTTGTAACATAATGTTGTTTGCTCACCTCATCGGTGCTCCATAGATGTTGAGCTGACTGGCTTCTGTGAACACAACAGAGAAATTACACTTTACTGTGCATCAAATGACAATATTGGTTGTGTCTACCATAAAAATCCATTTGACTGTTCAAGATATTATTTATATGAACATTTTCTGATCTGCCACCTCACTGATGAAGGTCTGATGAAGTTTAAACTTTGAAGAATACTTGGTTAAAGTTAGGGAAAGATTAAAATCATGGTTAAAAAAACCAGTGTTGAGATGAGATCTAAACTGTGGTCTCTGGTGTCCTGCACTAAGAGGTGCTGGAGGCCTGAAACATTACAGTGGTTCTGCTTTTGCCCCTTTTGTTTTTTTTAATTGATATTTTTGACAGACACATGCAATGCTACAGAACTGTTACATATCATACACTGTCATTTTTTTTTTTACCAGGCAAAATAACAAAAAATGGGCAATAACCTCAAAGCATATCCAGACTGTGCATGTATATCCATGAGAAATATAAATAAAGCAACATAAACAAAATCTATGGTAACAGTGACTCAGCCAAACACAAAGCAACTCCCCTAATAGGTGGGACAATATATATATATATATATATATATATTAATGTATAGTTAGAGATACAGTACCTGCACATAGTGCATACAGTATAAAACTACCACATTCTGTCAAATTAATAGTCCATAGTCCATATTGTTCACCATTATATAGAGGTACAATGTAAGTTTCAGTTCTCTATGTGGGGAAAAACAAATTTGTCTTCCTACCAAACAAAAAAACATGAATGTATCTCCTTCTTTATAAAGCATTTACAAAGCTGCTTTTTCTTAATGGGTACCCATTATGCTCATTTCCAGGTCTATATTTTTAATCTGGGACTCCACTGGGGTAACTAAAAAATAAAAAGGCAATATTAGCTCAGGCCGCCTTAAAAGCCCACTTTCTTCTGATTGGCCAAACTTCCGCAAGCCTACCCGGGGGCAGCACAGCCTGCCTGATCCCCTTACCGCTCTGGAGCTTCGGAGACCAAATAGTAAAACGAAGTAACAGAACTGATTGGTAATGGCAACTTCTCAAATCCATCTGTACAAGTTTGAGTCCGAATTCAATCCAGAATATGTGAGAGGAGAGAATGAACATCAATCACAATGCGTAAAACCAAAAAAAGTCTTCTGTCAGGAAATACCAAAGCTAATGTTGCTAGTAAAATGTTATTCTGCTGTCCCATAGTGTTTTCTGTTGACTGGGCTTTGTAACTTGGCAGGGCTTTTACATGCACAAAAAAGCATAAAGGCAAAGAAAAAAACACTACAGGAAAACAGAAAACCCCATAAAACATAATGTGGGCACTTTCAGAGTTTGAAACCTCCATTGTATATATCTGGTGTTTAGTAACTAGGAGATTTCTTCTCCTTTGTTGGCATTGTTCTTTATCTTAGTGCATAACTGCCACCTGTAGGTCAGTGGAACAGTGTGAAACCACCAGCAGAAATGTGTATTGCGTCAACTGCATATATGTGCATGCACATGTGTGTGTGCACAAGACAGATGAAACACAACTACAGGTCAAAAATGTCATGTTACCTTTCAGGTTTGTAATCCTCTCTGTCCCTATATTAGTGTCTGGTCCTGTTGAATCTGTATTGCACAGGACATGAAGGATACAGGAGAAGATAGATGCTAATAGCTGGTGATTCATTACACAGGTCAAGATATTAAAAGTTGCATATTGCATATTATGGGTTATGATTATGTTTTGTGTTTTTTATAAACTCAGATATGAAAAATAAAAGCGGTGAAGTTGTTTTACTACTGCCATTCCGCTAACCCTAAGCCTAATGGCTAACAGTAAGCTAGCAGTGTGGGCTAGTGTGAGTGGGTGAGGGAGAATCATGGCGGGTAGAGGTGTGCTGATCATCAGCATAAACTGTGAATGTTGCTCTACATTTATGTTAGTGTCCACATTTTTACTATAAAAATAAATTATGCAGCCTTTCGGGCAAAACTGAGTTCCTGAATTTTGTATACATTCTGTACATGCCATGATTACCATGGCCTTCTGCCAAATCTGAACCCAGTTGGCCTTGTGAGTTGATCTGTGCTTAGCCAGTCGGAGCATTTGCTGATGAATAGTGGGCGGTTACATGTGCCTAACAGCAAAATCTGCTGTGGTTGGGACAGAAAGAGGCCATCAGAAAAGTGGTGGAAAATCAAGACTATTTTTTTGTTAAAACAATTATAGTTTTATTTAATTTCATAGAGACATGAATAGTACAGATCTAACTAAAAGTGTTAAAATATGGGACCTTTAAAAACAAAGGAGGAAAAATAGTACAGGATGAGTTATAAAAAAATAGCTAACCTGCTGTTTTTGTGATCAGCCAGAAAAGGAAGTTTATTGGGTTTCAGGCTGTATTTTCAGTGTCTGACCTCTGGAGCAGTATTAAAGGATGACATCTTTTACCCTTGGAAGCGTCTCTGATCCCTCTCTCTCCTTCCACTCTAACATTTCTAAGTTATTTCCAAGCTTAAAATCGCCCAAACTGCTGTGTCAACTGTGTAAGCTCATTTTTATTGGCCTTTATTGGCTCTAGAAAGAAAGAGGGAAACATCAGAACACTAAAATCCCTGGGGAAACAGCTTCAGAGACCAACTCATATCTAAACAAGAGGCTTCATAAATGCAACGTTACCAAATCGGGCCTGCCACAGGATTCTGCTGTCGGACAAGAACTCTCTAAAGAAGACTCTAGTATCATAACTGCAGACAAGAAGGCACAGCCTTCCCCAAATGCATAGCTCACATAAGTGAAATACCAAGCTCTATGAATGATCTGGCTCGACACCTCTTGTTCCAAGCAACCAATGAACCTGTTGCAGAAATGCAGAGTCAGCATGGAATCCTTCAATATGCTCCAAATATTGTATTCAGCAAAAGGGATATATTTTTCATTATGAATCTAGCTATGTTTTATTTATAAAGGCTGGTCACACTGAGGTTTGTGCAATGGTACGTTATCTGTTTTCACTACAGCTTCCTCAGAGCGAATAGTGCATATGTTGGGTGACTCATCTTTATCATTGGATCTGAACCACAAATATCACCAAACAGGGAGACCCACCTGTGTTTTTCAGCTAAGCTGCCCGACTGTTCCACCAGTCATCTCTATCATGACTTAAATCTGGTGGCTCATATTAATAGAAGATCATATCTGCACGGTTTCTAAATACCACAGAATACCTTAATAACATGATGCTGCGTAACAGGCAGCTACATAAGGTTACCAAGTACAGTCCCAGTATAGTATGGCATTTAGTTTCAGCGTCAATGCAAACAAAGTTGTCGAAATTTGATATGTCATATTCTTTTTCACAAGCTTTATCCATTATTTTGTTATATATAATGATGCGAGAGAATTTGGTCAGAAGGCTCAGAAGCTGAGGAGAAAAGTCCTGAGGTCAGACATGCCTCCAAATAATATTTCAATAGTTTATAACAGAATACACAATGTTCAATATGTTTACAATTCTACAAGGGCACCAACATGACATAAAATCATTTTGAGTGGTATCCAACCACCAGATAGTTTTAGGGTTTTTTTTGTCCAGATTTTGATTTTTGTCTGCCTCTGACATATCTGTCTCTACCCCAACACAATCGAGATGAATGGACCTATTCATATGAGACAGGCTTTCACAATCAAATCTCTGGATGACCATGTTAGCCACTTTGCTTTTGAGTTCGGTGCATTTGACTGACAAACCACAGTATTTCTTAGAACTATATTACAAGTCTAGATTTAGTTGCACTTTTCTCCATTTGCACTCTCTCTTGCTTATCCATATGTGGGCACACTTTCTGTTTCTCTCTCTCCGTCTCCATTTCTGTTGTTTTCTTGTTCTGTCTCTCTGTTTTCAGAGAGCTGGTTTAACATTAATATCAGCTAAATAATTCCCCCCCCCCAGGGCCCATATTTATCTGCTAAAAGTAAAACAGAAAAATCTTTTACTCCTACTCACAAACTAATGAATTCAAGTATTTATCCAACAACTATCCCAGGCCGTCAGGCAATCATTTTATTACTGATCTAAACATCATTACCTTCTGTACTGGCTATAGTTGTATGTGCATACACAGTTTTAGTGTGCCAGCATTTTGGATGCAGTCAGTTAGAGTTTTAGATAATGTGGGTAAACCATTGGCTGATGGTCATCAAACTACTTTTGTTCTTTGCCCAATCACATTTCTTTGTGGTGATGTCACCACAGATCTCTGCAATTACTTTGGCGACTTCAACATTATCATTACTGATAGAAATGATGGCAAAAGTATGAAAATAGAACTCCAGTCTAGCATGAACTCCAGTGTAGCATGAAAGGTCATTCTCGATCTTGGAAACAGATCATGGATAAACTTTGACCTGCTAGCTTTTTCAGCAACATCTCGTGGTCTTCGTTTGAGTGTGGTCGATCGTCATGGAGAAGAACATCCATTCTTTGACTCAGTAAATTAATAATAGTAATAATTTAAAAAAAAAAGACTGTGAGCTACGGCACAAAGTTTCAGAGGCTAGTAAGTGGACTTCAAATTGTTTTGTTTAAACTTGCTGCCTTTTGTTTTCAATATGGATTCTACCTTTACATTTGTATATTTTACGTAACACACCACTCATATTGTAATCCATCTTCTATACTTCTCTCTCTCTCATCACATTCGTACTGTGTCTCCATCTCCCTTCAGCTCACTGAGCTGAAATGACTGCTGTTCTCCTTTGCCGTCCTTTTCTCAACCCTCCTTTCTCCTCACACTTGCTCCTCCCTCCTTTCATGTTCATCCCTTCAAGCCTCCCTTCATTTACTCTGTGCTGCCTCTCAGTCTCCATCACCAACCTGAAATTCTCTCTTCTCTCTCTCTTTCTGTGTCAGTCTTTTTCTCTCCATGCATCATTCCAACATTGTCTCCTCTTCTTTAGGTTCAATCTCCCTTCTCCTTTTCCCAGTCCAATTTCATTCTATCTCTCTTGTCTTTCCTCTACCCTCCTCACACAGGGTCGCAGCTGTAAATCACACACACACACACACACACACACACACACGCACACACTCACGTACACTCGCTGCACTGGGCTATCTGAGCCTCCTACAGCCTCTGCTCTCTGGGCTTCATGACATGGCTGCTGTGTTATTAGTTAGTCTGCTCACACAGACACACACACTCAGACACTCGTCCCCCCCACATATACAGATGGGTTGTCAGTCGGGCAGAGTGTGTGGCGCGCAGAGGGTGGTTTTCCTGTCAGTCAGGACCGCAGAGTGGAACTGTGGTAGACTGATGCTCGTTGGTCAAGAAGAGAGAGGGTTATAGAAGCCAGTGGACACAGAGAGAACCAAGGAAAGGTGTGTGTGTCTGTGTGTTCGTAAGTGCATATATGTTTCACCTTTTGTACATTCTTTGCAGCAACTATTCATTTTACAGTTATTTTCACCATGGATTAAATGCTCTTAATTTAGTTTACAAAATGTCGTGAGCAAAATCGTAAGGAATGTCCATCACAGTTTCCCAGAGCCTAAAGTCACATCTTCACATTGGCTGCTTTGTCTGACCAGCACAGCAAAAGCCGGATATATCTTTTTAACGATGAGATCAAACAGAGAAAAGCTGAACATCTTCGCACTTAAAAATCTGGAACAGCAGAACATTTGGCATTTTTGCTTAATGAATGACTTAAACTATTAATCCGTTATTAAAATTTATGTCAATTAAAGGGGCACTCCATTGATTTTAGATACTGTATGTTAATCAATTTTTGGTCAAGGGCCTTTGAAAACATGTATATAACATAACATAATGCATTATGCAAAACTTATTGCAATGCTATGCAATATTACATCTTGTGTGGCTCTGGAGGAGCTTTAGCCTCGATGATGTCATAGTAATGTTATCCCCGGTTATGTAACCAGGCTTTTTTTTTATGTAATCAGGCTTTTAACAGGAAGCCTGTATTAACAACTGGGGCTATGATGTTTGAGAGATGTCACTTTGAAGATTAAGCCACACTATGGACTAAAAGTCAGGATGTCTTCACCGTGGCTTCTTTAATTTTGACTATTCTTTTGGTAATCTGTCTCTTGTGAGCTCCCGAACTTTATGGAGATGCGTTACTGAATTGCTTGAGGAAAACTTTAACTTTCAGTCCAGCAACTAATCATTTTATAAAATAATCATTTCAGCACTACACAGCACAGAGTTAAATGGGCTGACTAGATTTAGGCAACTCTTGGTGAAAGTTTGTTTGAGCATCTCTGTGTGCAGCAGTTCTCCATAAAGAGTTTGTAGTATTTTCATCATGTTCTTGTTGAGCTGATGGACCGTAGATCTCTAGTTTTAATTGTAGCTATGTTGGAAAAAATTGGAATGGAATTCTTTGAGCATCTTTTGTAACATAGTGAGGAAAAAACATATCTGAAAAGCCTAAAATGTTTACTGACAGCACATTTTAAATATCCAGTCCTGCAATACAGTGTCTACTCATCAATCATTGTGAAATATTTGCATTGCATTATATTTAGGCTTTCACAGCACTTGGTTAAGATCAGGTATCTGGGTAGGTAGTATTCGTATTTGTCAGCATCAATGTTGTGTAGTTGAAAAACTTCATTCTGTCAGTGCACTTCCTTAAGGTTACTGCTTATAAAAGCTACGACCAAAACAGAAATATAAATGCAATCCCTGTGTGCAACAGTGATTTAGGTAACCAGAGTGAATGCTTCAAGGCACAAATGAACTGATTTATTGAAGGTTGAACGACTAAGAGAAGAAAAAACTGACATTTCCTTTATGTAATACTTATTTCCCATAAGAAACTCAGTATTGATTCACATGTCCTAAGTATTTTTGATGCATTTGTGTCTTTCTGGCAACTACATAGATGCGAACAGACCGTGATTATGTTTTTGTTGCAATATAATTTTTCTCCGTCTGCAGGTCACAGACAGTTTTCAAAATTGGACAGTTGACTGTGACTTGGCAGTTCAAGAGAATGACAAGCACAACTCCAGACTACAGCGAAAAGATGACTCCAAGATGTGCTGACAGATACTGGTATTGACCCGAAAATGTTCATGATAACAGAAAAAGAATTGAGTTGTTGCAGCAGGAAATAAGGTTAGAGCCACAGAAATAGAACTGAAAAATCAAACTGTATATAAATAAGAATTTATGAAAATATGAAGATGCAATAAAATATAGCAACAGCAACCAGGTGAATGTGTGATTAGAAATACAATATTTCAGTGTATGTACCATGTATACTGCGTATGCACTGTAGTAAGAAAGTTACATGTATACTACAGGTATACTGGGCTACGAGGAGGTAACCGATGAACGGATTCATAAAATCACTCGCCTGTCCTTCAGCTACAAATAGGAAGCTCTTATGAGCATATATTCTCAAGTGCACAGGAGTGTGTGTGTATGTGTGTGTGTGTGTGTGTGTGTGCGTGTGTGTGTGTGTGTGTGTGTGTGTGTGTGTGTGTGTGTATGCCCCCCTCTGCATGCCTCCAGCTGGCCTGTAAGAACTTTACGAATCTCTGACACCCACATATTTTTCACATCCATGGAAGGAGCCTTGGGAAGAATAAACACACATGCGCGCACACACACACACACACACACACACACACACACACACACACACACACACACACACGTACAAACACAAATCAAGCAACATATACAACAAAAGCGTTCTTACAGTAATGCTGTTACTGTGTGTGAGGAACTGCTCAGTGGGGAAGCTGTATGGTGCAACACTGTCCCCGAGAGGAGAACTGTGGAAAAGAGCACAGGATGCCTCCCAACAAGCATCTATGACAAAATGAAATATTAACTGGATCTTTTCAATCAAGATATCATAACACTAAAAATTACACTTAAACATTTTTGTGTTAATTTACCATCACGTATCTCTATAGGTGTGATCAGAGAGGAGAAATCATGAATTCATGATGTAAGCATCCACAGAATCCACAGAATTGTCCCATTCCAATGGCGTCAACATACCTGGATGATGTAAACCTCCTCCCTGCCGTTGTACCACACCTCAAACTTCTTGCTGTCTCCTTTGACGTTTTCTGTGATGCCCACGGCGCTCATCTGGACAGACAGCAGGACAGAGACACTGTGAGACGCAGAAGTAAATGAGGCAGCATCTAAGACTAACCTTTATTGTTTAGAATATGTCAAATCTTTGACATGAGCAATTATTGAAAGTTGAGGAAATCAACATAACCTAAAATGACCTGAAAACTTCAGTTAACTTGAACTTTCCAGATTAACATGTTTGAGAGACTCAGGAAAAAAAAACTTTGAACTTTTGAAACTTAAAGGTTTGCTCTAAAAAAAAGTCAAACTATTGCTTTTTTAAGATTCACATCCTCACCAAGGTATACACATCCTGTCTGGATGTCACAAACAGGGTAGGGAAGTCAAAGTGAAAAACTGGGTGAAGGACTGACCATATCCATACAAGATAGTGCCACATGAAACTGGGGCTCTTGAGCCTCCTGCGCATCCGGGGCAATAGGGAAGGTGCCCACTTTGCCCAGTTGGTAATCCAGCCTGATCAGTTGTGACTTTTGGTCACGGTATTGAGGTGATTTTGGAGGAGAACAGTGTGTCATGTAGTTTTTGTTGCATGTTGAATGACATTTAAACACGTAAAATATCTTTAATAATAATAATAATCTTTCATCAAACACTGTAGGTGTGAAGCCTTTATAGATTAACACTTGGACAGTGTGAAAAGTTCATATCTTATACCTGAGTCTTAGTCATTACAACCACTTCACTCTCAAACACAGGATGCTGTATTTTATTGAGCTGCTCTGGCTCTTCTCACAGTCAAGAGGGTCAGAGCTGGAATATATCACCAATGACAAACATGAATGGCCTGAACACGGTTTCAGATAAAAAAACATTTGTCGCAGGAGGCACAAACAGAATCAGTCAATTCCAATGGCTGGTAAGTATGCGAAAAAGACCTTCGCCAGTCATCCAGCAGTTTCGTTACTGCATCATTTCATCTCTGTTCACGAATTTCAGCAGATAATTGCAACATTAGTACGCATTTGGAGTCCTGTTTCTGTCCATCTGACGGAAAAGAACTATCTTCGGCTGCTAAATGTTTGACTTGCTGCAGGGCAGGTAGTGTAAAGTTGGTTTATTGGAACATTTTCTGTGAAAACAGCTGCGTCCTGCTGCTGGAAAACGAGGAAGAGCAAATAAAACCAAAACAATTATCTAAAAGACACTAAAATGCTCCATAGTGCCGAAGAAACCTGTAAGTCAAATGTTAGTTCTCTATGAATGTATCACTTCAAATAACCGCTTTCAAATTAAATGCAGTAATTAAAGTTATTTTATCATTAATCATTAATATTAATTTGTGTTGCTGCCACCTATAAATACTGCAGTTGAATACCGTGAAACCACTGGCAGGAATGTGTGTCATTTCACTCGTGTGTGCGTCCTCATATGCATGCACAAGTTAACAATACAGGGCTCCAATCATAGAAAAAGAGCTCCACAGCACTACAGGAAGTCAATGACTCCACAGGAATCCTTTCATTAACAGTTTAGTTCAGCCTTTCTCGACATTTTAGCTGGGTTTAAATATTTGCAGCTGAAAGAGAAATTGCTTTTATAGATCTTCAGATTACAGGGGGTCTTTATCGCACACCCGGGAGTCATGCAAATCTAACCTTGAGTGAGTGTTTGAAGCTGTAGGACGGGGTCTTCTCGTGTCCATCTGTGGTCTCCTCTCGCTTCTTGCAAAACAGCAGCATCTTGTCATACAGGAAGAGGTGCCTCTGCATGGGCTTAAATCGGGCCAGGTCCTTCACCTGAAATCAGGTCAGTCAGTCATTATGTCTGATTGCTGGTCCAGCAATCACTCATCAGTTCAACTATTATATTCTTTTTGAAATAAGTGTAAGTGTGGAAACTCGGTATTCTAACTGTAAAGAACTGAGATAGATTATGTGTCACATAGTGCTGGTGTTGTTAGCAACTGTGTTTCTCCATTAATGCCATATTCCTCATGAACCCTCTTGCTTCTTGCTCTGTGCTCCCCTTCCTTGCATCTTTTCCCTTATTGAAGAGGATAAATGTTTTATAGCACTCTCTGCCCTTTCATCATCAGTAATTACTACTCCTGCAATCTTAAGCTCCATTTGCAGCAACTTTGTCCAATTTTGTGCAGACACACCTAAGAAAATGTATCATTGCTCTCATTAGTGGGTTTTCTTTGTTCATGTTCTTTCTTTGATAAATGTGTAAAAAAAAAATGTAAAACTATACGGATGATTTTGTATGCATTTTAAATCCATTTATGATGAATCACAAATTCACAACCCTGATGCTGTGTTTAAAGCTGGAGTGCTGGACTTTTACACCTAAATGAATGGCTGTTATAGTAAAGCCATTGCCAAAGAGTTCACATAGTACTGATTACGCCTATCAGCGCTAGGTAAATCTCTCTGTATTTCGAAGTATACTGGAGTTTTAAATTTGGTGTCAGTGACAAATTCCCCATGCTAGCACACTGTGTTTTATTAGCAAGCAAATAATTGGTTTGCCAAAACTGAAGAGGCGAGCAACCGTAGCAACGGACACAGTGTAGGCTACAGCAACGAGAAGTGGCCAAGTCTATGGCTGGAAAATCCAGAAAGCGTTTCTGATTCTGTTATCTAGTAAAATGTGTAGTTGTACCTTGCTGTGGCCTTTCTTGTGGTCAGTCCACACATTAAAGGATCCCTGCATCAGCAGCTTCCCCAGTTCACTCAGGTTTCCCTGTGAACATCAAGACAAACACAGTCACACTTCTACAGCACCACTCATTAGAGTCATAGCACATTCCATCTGGAGGAAGCGATGGAAGCGCCATCTCATTCAGTTCTGTAGCTATAATCAGATCTAGCTGGGTTGAGGGGGAATAAATGAAAATCTGTTATTCATAAAAGCTAAATATTTTGCAGATATTTTTTATGACAATATATTGCCTCAACTTGTAAACAGTTGTGTCTGTAAATGTTTTACTGTACAAACTGAACTGCAGATTTAACCATCTTTTTAAATAGAGAAACTTATTATGCAGTATTTATTCCAGCAGTCTTTGTATTGCCACGCACTCTTGCACAACCTGTACCATAGCTATGGTAGTAGCTTTATTCAAGGTGATTTTCTGCTGTTCATATTCACTTAACAACCACTGCTGATGAATAGAAAATTTCATTATTCAGTCAGAAGCAAGGAAGAACACTGCATTAAACCACAGGAAGCCAATACCATCCCATGTATCAAGCTACTGACAGCTATCAAGCGCCACACTGAGATTGTCATAAGATTAACGTTACACAACAACAAATCATCCATGAACATGAACACACAGTCAGACGAACTGTCTATCTAAACCAGGTGATTTCTTATTTTTAAATTACCTGGAAGGGAATGAATTCTCTCATTCATCTTTGACTGCTACATTGATATCATCACCTGCCATGTATTGGGAACAGCTATGGTAAGACGTTTCTTGACATCTTGCTTCATGTTAACGTATTTCTTCTTTATTTCTGTCCCTCTAAGGCTCTGTGATGACACAGTATTAACAGATGTAGTAATATTTTCCCTTTTTTTGCCCCTAGTACTAGGTTTCTGTGTTTTCACATTGTACATGATGATCATGATGATGATGATGATGATGATGATCATCATCATCATCATCATCATCATCATCATCATGATATACAGTAATTCTACGTACTGACCTCAAAGCCAGTGATGGCTATTTGATGCATGGAGTCATTGACAGACTTGATGATGTCCAGCATGGTAGCTAAAGCCTCCTCTAGCTCAGCCACCCCCTCGCTCTTACTGCATTTTAGCATCTCCTGGAAGACAGAAAGGAGGAAGAGAAAAGAAGAGAAGAGAAGAGAAGAGAGGGGAAGGAAGTTAATCATTAACACTGATAACAGAGTTATCAGGCTGAGGATGTGGGGCTGTTGTCCAGGCAACAGCTTCTCTACATTGTGAAACATCATACAGGAATTTAGTGGAATAAATTAACCTTTCCTTTTTTGTTAATTTTAATTTAATTTAGAGACCACTTAAGAACTTATGAACACATTGTTCTAACTTGAGGACTTTTGATTTGAAAATGATTGAATGAACTGCTGATGGTTTTTAAATAAACAAAACTAGCATATTCAGAGAGTTCCCAGCATGCACTGTTTGAGAATTCAAATTTCCCAGAGACTCTTATTTTGAAGGACTCATTCATGATGGAAACTGGCTGTGTGTTTTTAATACATGTTAAATTAAGTCATGATTGTTAACCATGAGTATGACTGAATTCAGCCCGTCTTCCTACACTTGACAGAATTTAACAAGTTTCTAAGTTGCACAAACTTTAAATGATTTACTGAGTATTAGTGACAGGGAAGTCAGGGAAGTTGTATCCTCAAGTGTTTTGCAAAAAGCAAGAAATTCAATTTTGAAATTATTTTGACTTTGTAGTGTCAAAGTGATGTCCACTCAGCAGCTGCTCTAAATAAATAGGGCCCCCACTTCAGAAGAACCAGACGATGTTACGCTGAGATGTAACACCATAAAGTTTATGTCATAGCATTATAGTTGAGTTTTTCAATGTCTTTCTTTTTTTTCTTTTTTTATATATTTTTTTTATCTATTTATTTATTTTTCTCTTGTCCTGGGACATCTGTTTATTAAGATGGAGTGGCGGGAAAAATCAGAACACTGGGTGAGTAAACCACCAATAACAGCAAACTGTGAGAGCCAGAACAAAGTCCTACTGTAGATCCTCAGCTCACCCACAAAGAGGAATCTGCAGGTGAGATCATCAAAGTTTGATTACGGGGAAACAGTGAGTCGGGACATGCAGAGCCTCCATCAAACTTGGTTTTATTGGATTTGCTGCAGGGCGTGGGGGGGGGCTTCCACAGGACTGATACTTATGATCAAGCAAATCAGTTTTGGTGAAATCACAACAGGAGATCTTACTTCTGGGATCTTCAGCTAATAGTATACATTAAGTATTACATTACAGTGACATGTAGCACAGTTGTTTTGTGATTATAAGAGTGAATACAGCATGAATTCTGTTATTTCCTCTTTTTTATTAATATGCTATGGTGTAATGGTATATTCTATAAAATGATTTTCCATAGGATAAAGGGCAGTTTATAATGTCATTGATATGGATGTGTTATCAGGCTGTGCAAAATCTGCTTAATAATAATAACGTATTCAAAATGTGTTTATTCTGGAACATGGAATGTGAGTTGAAGGACATATATTCTCATTATGTTATAACTTTGAGCTGACATCTGCACATTTGTTACAGATAGGATCTTCAAATGTTGATTACTCTGGTTTCCATGGTAAAAGACTATAAAGCCTCGTTGCGACTCCAGACTCAGAGAGTTTCTTGTCACTCCTGTGGGGGATTACGTGGAGCAGACCGAACTAATTAGACAGATAATTACACAAAACAATGCTGTTATTAATGTACTGACATTTTAGTCAAACAAAATTTGGATAATTTTTAATGGGATCTCGTAGATTAAACAAGCTCAACTAAAGCAAGCAAGCAGCCTTCAGAGTTCATGTCATAACAGCATACACTGTCATACAGCTGAGAGCATTTTAATGTGTGTGTGTGTGTGTGTGTGTGTGTGTGTGTGTGTGTGTGTGTGTGTGTGTGTGTGTGTGTGTGTGTAGGTAGTTACCTTGAGCATGAGTTGGTATTTGGTGATCCTCTGGACAGGCTTCAGCAGGTAGGCATCCAGGGAGAGCTTGTGGTCCAGTTTCTTCTGGCATTCCTGTTGTCAGAAACACCAAACGTTCTCCATCAGGAAGAGACACTTCTTCTTCAACTTAGTCACAAAATGGGATAGCAGCATTTTCAAGACGTTTCCGTCAAAAGATTAAAATTTTACCATCAGGTTGGGCATTGTTTTCCTGATATGGGAAGTAACAGAGCACAGACTGAATTTTTACAGCACCATAAGATCTTCATGGCTGAACTTACTCATGACCTCCATCCCTAACAAGATATTTGACAAACCAAATCGTACAGGGGTCACAAGTTCAGACAGTTACGTTAGTTAGTTGCTATATGGGGTTGTTGTGTTGTTGGTGGTGTGTGTGTGTGTGTGTGTGTGTTACCTGAAAGCAGAGGCTGTCTCCACACTGTCTCCAGAGGACTTCAGAGCGGGGTTTATTCTGACAGTACTTCTCATACACCTGAAGCTCTTCTTTCTGTCAACACAAAGACAATAACTGAATGAGGAGAGGCCCTTAAATCATCTCTTGTCCGTTTCTGGTCGGTTTCAGCTGTTGCTGGAATATCAAGTTTTATCGGTTCTGCACATCACTAACGGGTAGACCTCGTCTACTCATTAAGGGAGTCCATTATCATGAGACAATAGACAACAGAGTATATACTGACCCAGTTTCCTACAAATATACATTTGCATTTTTATGGTACTGTTCCCCCGTCACATTTATAAACAGGCTAGGCAAATTATTTGAAAGATCTCCTACTGTAATGCAGTCCAGTTAAACACCACTGCAAAGTATAGCCTCAATAATAATCAATAAATTAGCACCTCTATGAAAGTGTCAATAAATACTGTACATCTTTATCTCTATGGCTGAGCTGATGTATTCCAGGTGTAATAAAATGATTAGTGAGTTTGCTACACATGTAGTATACCACTGTATACACACATACACAAATGCTCAGACTCATTCATTAACTTGCTCCTTTAGTCAGAAGGATTCAGATCTTTACTTGAGAAAAAGAAATGATATCACATTATAAAAGTACTCAGATATACTAAAGTAAAAGAACAATAACTATTGAAAGTAATTTAAAAAGTATTCATTATACAGGAAACCAAAAAATGTGAATAATCATGTAAAATATAAGGACCTGAAAAATTGTACTTAAGTGCAGTACTTGGGGAACTGTACTACTCACTCGTTTCAGAAAGCAGGTTCCCACCAGCTCTGGTTTCTCTGTACAATTCTCCAGCTCCCTCAGAAATGTCCTGCAGGTAATTTATGGACAGAAAAAGAACACAACACACATTATTATTTCCCTTTAACAAGCTAGATGCCAGTTTCTGTGCCCCCCTCCACCAAGTTTTACACAGGAAGTCAGTTTATTAGCCGTTGAGCAAAGCTATTCAGCCTATCAAAACAGTTGTAACCCTGATGACATCATCAAAGTAATCTCAGTTTGAGCTCGAGACCTCAAACAGAAAGCCTGCATTATTAACTGGGTTGTGAAGATCGAAAGATGCAGACATTTAGTAGATATGGAGGATCTAAATTGATATTGATTGCATTACGGAAAGTACCAAGTCATATTAGTGCCTAAAAGTGAAGATATTTTGGCCTCTGCTGCTCAGATTTTTACCACTTTTATTATTCTATTTCTTTCAAGTCTCCAAGTTCAATTCAATTCCAAGTTCAAGAGGGTCTTGGCCCCTTATTTTATGAAATGAAAGAATCCAGTTAAACGAAGGGCGCACTTCACAGCTTTACTGAGAGGGATGACAGTGAGACAGGAAGAGAAAACATAGTGGGATAGAGAAAAGAGTCAAGACAAAACAGGCAGCAAGACAGAGAGGAAAAGAGGTGCAAGAAAAAAGAGAGTGAATGGAGATAAAGGAAAAATAGGAACAACCCTATGGTTCAAGCCTCCTCGGAGTCTGTAATCAGCCTAAATGGCCCGTGATGTCTGTAAAGATTCTGCTTATTGATAGTTGCCTTGAATTACCATCTTGTCGGCACAGGTACTTTTTTTTTTCTTGCATGTGAAACACATGCACACATACTGAGGATACACACGGGTCTATAAATTACACTGTGGCTTGACACTTTAGGGAAGTAAAGACAAATCAGGGCTCCACAGCTAAAACGTCCGCACATGCCAGCTTCAGAGTCACAAAAGTTTAATGTTCCTGTCTATAAAACATGTTTATTTGTTTCATGCTGTATACAGTATATACAGTATACAGTAACAAACAAAAAAGTACTAACAAATCATTAAAAATTGGAAAAGGCCTTAGTAAACCACTTCCTTGAACCTGCAACTATCCAATAATAGCTATGGAACTGAAACTAGACAGCGCTGATCTGTCAAGTTCAGAATTTCCGGTGCAAATGCTGGGGTGGTGTGAATAGGTCATAGGAAAGATATTGCTAGTATCTCGTATGAACATTGCTTAAGAGGAAATAAAAAAATAAAAAAAATTAAATAGCTTGTCTGCTTAAATACAGGCTGAGTATGTGAGTGATATGTACAGTAGCTCTCACAACTATCACAATATTAACCTGGTGTAACTTCCAAATCTAAGGGGCATGACTTACTAAATTATGTTTTGGGATTACAGGTTATGTTAGAAAAATTAGACTGGAACATCCACTGTGCATGATACTTTATTAGGGTTTAGGCCGCCAAGAACTATTGTCCTGCTCTTTATTTGATCTGGTGATATTTACACTCAGTTTGCACATAGTCTCTTTGCCAGAGACAGCATTCCCAAACTCCTCAGTTTGTCTTCATCCTCAGTTTTTCTTTTGTAAAAGTGAAATATATTTTTTGTAAATCCAAACAATAAAGCCTAAACATAACCTGTTTTTTTTTCTAAAGTAAGCATCCAAACAAGAATATATTAGAGCAAATAACATTTCCATCAAATTTTTATTTACAATACTGCACAATAATACAAGCACTAACGAGCTCCACGCTGCAATTCAAGAGCAATGCTGTGTCTTTACTTCCATGTCTCTTACATAGACCATTGGTGAGGATGCTGACTTTTTGCCTGAGACAAAAAGAGCTCAGCCTCAGTATTTCTAGCATATCTAAGATCCTTATACATGTTACAGTCATTTCAAACAAACAATTAAAAGTCAGCTGGAATCATTAAAATGTCAGTCAGCTACAGGTGATAAAATCTGCCAGTGACACTCATCATTGAAATCAAATACCCACTGGTGGTTAATCTGTCACTGTAAACCACTTATATGACTGACTTAGAATAGAAAGGTTGGCAGAAGTAGTGACAGTAACTGAAGGCGTGGAGCTTAGTAGGTGGAGCTTTGATGGGAATTATGTGAGGTTAGACAACCCAATTGGTATAGGAGATTGCGTTGGCAAGGCTGTAACCATAAACCACCTCCTCTATCAAACTGCCTGGACTTCTGAGGCCCTCACATTCCTGAGGTCAAAGTTTGAAAAGACTAAACTCACACACACCCAGTGGAGATGAATATCACTAGATAATTGGGATTTTTTCCTTTTCTAAGACGTCCATTTGTTTTTCACCTTGGATGACCTCTTTCCATCCTCCTTGTTAAACACAACCAAAACAAAACGGATTACTGCAACTGATTACTCAGCAGTGTGGCCTCATCCACAGACAGCAGTCACGGTGATCATCATGGAAAAAACACGCAACACTGCTAGCAAAGCAAAGGTCAAGCAAGATATAGAATGACTAGTGTCTCATTTCAACAAACACAAAGAGCTAATTTCTTTGAAACAATGCTGCATCCTGACTGAGTCACAGTTATAGAAAGAATGACTATATAGATCACATGGAACAAGGTTAAAGCAAGTACACAGGTGCTTCCTACTCTAAAATGTGAACTACGCAAACAGGATGGATATTGAACCGCTCAACACACATGACCACCACATGAAAAAGCTGCTGTATGTAATTATATGATGTAATTTAGTGAGTTTATGATACATTATCAGTGCTCTTAGGTGTGGGTCCAGGGTCACAAAACACTTTGTCCTCAGGGAGATCATATGACTTCAAGTGCACCGTCTTGACGTTGTTCATTTGCTGTTCCTCTCATACAAGACCTCACTAAAACAATAGGTGTGTGTATGTGTGTGTTCTTATTCTTATATGTGAGTGGGGACCTGAATGCATGCATGCTAATCAGTGAGGACTTGTGTCAGGTAGGGGTCATGTAGGGGTAGGGTTAGGCATTTATTTGTGATGAGTAAGGTTAGGATAAGGGGCCAGGGGAATGCATTATGACAACGTGTGTGTGTGTGTGTGTGTGTGTGTGTGTGTGTGTGTGTGTGTGTGTGTGTGTGTGTGTGTGTGTGTGTGTGTGCGTGTGTGTGACTGCCTTCAGCAAACAGAGAAGCTGGAATGCAGATAGTGGATTGACAGGAAGTGGGAGTGAATGGAAGATACCACAAAATCTTCTGCATTTGTCTCCTGAATACCAAACCAGCCACAAAACATTTATGAACATTATTCACAGATTCACATCAACAGATATTGACCAAGCACATAGAGTTATTTGGGGGCGCAGGAAATTAGTAAAAACTGTCAACATAAACAGGTTATACTTTATATATGACATGTGTGCACTGGCATCATATTTTTCCAAAGTGGCTTCTGGATTGATGTAAAATCAGATTGTGCTCAAGAGTCACGGAGGGATTGCGAGTCAAGTCAATATTTTCAAGTTTAATTCAAGTCTTAAGTCTTTGAAGGGCAAGTCCAAATTAAGTTTCAGGTATCTTAAGATTGTAATGAGCATTCTATCACCTGCTGTATGCCATCCAGTCTGTTTAAAACACTACATGGCCATATCAGTGGAATACAAAGCATGTACTGTATTGTCATCACTCCCTTATCTATCAAGGATGATAATAAGAAGGGCAGAGGGATGGGGTGGGAATAAATATTGGCCCTGGACTTTTAACTTGGGACTGGCCCAACAGAACCCATCTGGAGACACTCTGTCACATATGGCCTGTGTAATACTTTATATGAATCATGTAGCAAACAGAGGAGAACAGTACATGAAATAGAACAATCAGTACATTAAACTTATTTATTTAATCAGTGCATTGGAATTTATGATGAAAGAAGAGCAGAAAACTCAACTTAAACATTACACTTCTCAGACTTGAGATTAGATTCCTGTTGACTTCTGCCTATCACGTCTGTAAAACTGGACTCACTGGGAGCTGTGGTCCTGAACCCGCTCAGCTGTTCTGCTCCTGTCTGTTGTCTGCAGAGATACTGCTGCTAGATGCAAAGCTATTTGAAACAATTGGATTTTTCTGGATTTTAACTTCTTTTCTCTGAGCTTTCCAGACATAGTTTGGTGGGGAGGCAGACGTGAGGGAGATGACGGCCTCACAGAACCACAGTGGAGTCTGCTCCACTCCGCCACACACAGTGCTATTGATCTCTCTCTCCTCGTCCTGACGTGCAGTGTTTTCTTAAAGCAGAGCTGATCCTAATTTAAATTGCTATACTAATCTTACTGTATCTTAATGAAACACTACTGTAGCCTCAGGGCTCTGTAATATGAATGAAACAAAATAAACAAAAAGAAATACTGGATTGACTTTGGTTTTCAGATATTCAATACTAAAAGACTGATCAGAATCAGTAGCAAAAAACACATCCCTTCTCTCAACTAAACTATGTGACTTTTTCCAACAAGAAATGGTATTTTACTTCAGAGGCTCTGGCCCAGGGCCCTGTGACCTTTTGGGCCGCTATCCCTGTGCGCAGGGACCCGTCCATGCTCAGAGTGCAGACCTAAATGTGCAAAATATGTCACCTAGTAATGTCAAGGAGAGCCAGTTTCATGTTCAATTCTTTTTCTAAAAGTTAGTATTTTCTTCAACGCATCAATAGCAAATACATTTGTTTTTCAACTGTGCATGGAAATGGCGCTTGAGATGTGTCTTTTCACTGGTTTAAAAAGACATGAACTTTTAAGTTCACCACTAGCCAACTATCCAAACACCACATGGAAATGTTTGCTAAAAGACACAGTGTGTTTTATTTAAGTTAAAAAGTGAGAAACCCGTTGCATACCTTACATCATAACAATAAATTCAGATATAATGTAAACAGAAACCCCCAACAGAGATGCTCTTCAAAAGCACACATTAGCAACTAGCTGGTTAATATAGTGGAACATTTAGCAGCAAAATAGCCAGATATTATTCCTCTAAAGTTGGTGGAGACCAAAAAAAGAGATAAAAGGAGAGAAAATATTGGACTTGGCCTTACATTTTATTCCAATCTGGTGCGGACTGGTTTTTATCTTGTTTTGTCTGTCATTGATAAAGTGTTCCAAGAAGTATAAGGCAGGGCAATGTACAAAATGCATTCCACCTACCTGTTGTGAAATTCATATATCTCTGGCAGGTTGCCGAACAGCACATCCCTTTTGTTCTCCAGGGACGGGGGGGTGAGGTGGCTGAGCTCTGAGTTATCTAGCTCTGCAAAATAACCCTGGGGAGGAGGTTTAGAAAGATGAGACGATGAAGAAGAAAAAGATATCACATTTAGCCATAAATAAATTGGCGAATCAGCAAAACATCATAACCAATCAGTTCAACCAGAGAAACAGAGAATCTTAACCTCTGCCCCTCTGCAATGTCAAACTCAGTCCACTGATCAACAACTATGGGTGATGAGAATGAATTACAAACAAATATACACTACCATGCTATGTTTCATGTGGTAGATATATTGTCAGTCAGAATCAATACAGTCTTGCTTTTTAATCTTTGTTGCATGTGTAATCTCACAGAAAAACTGATTGGACATATTAAACCCTGGAGGGCATGGTCAGGTGGAGTATGATTATTTTATAACCCTAAATTATAGGTGTAATAGTATAATGATCCCTCATAAAAGTAAAAGATTAGACCAGGCTTCATAAGCAGCTAACATAACATACCTCCATGATGCTTTGCAGTTCCTCCACATATAGCCTCTCTGTTTCAATCAGCTCTGTCATGATGTGTCTGCATAAAAAGAGGAAAGAAAGAACACATAATGAAACCCTAGCAGAATTACCCTCCCTAAACCACTGATTTATTCATCTATCCAGTGTTGCTCTTTGCAAACTCACAAACAAAATCAGTAACCAGTAATAAATGTGTCAGTGAAGTGCTCTTTGGTCACATGAGGCCAGCATTTTGCCTCCTGAGTCAGTCTATGCTGTGGTTCTGCTGTTGTTAGCTAAACTGCCCATTTGGACCCTCTAACTAGCTAATGACAGCAACATGAAAACACCAGTAATGACACGTTCTTTGAGAGGATTGTTTGGTGGGTGTTGTGAATGTGCAGTGAGATCAGACTTCATCAGGATTTGTCTCCCAATTGACACGAAAGAGACACGATTACTGAAACTAGTGATTCACTGTGGAAAGAGAAGACGTAGTAAAAATAGCTTCTTTGTTCTCATACTCAATCCAATTGATCTATACATAGAAGTTTTAGCAATTTAGCCTATTCACTCTTAAGGAGAGTCTAATTTCTGTTATCACCATAATAAGAGGCTACAACAAACAAGCTAAAAACAAAGTACAGGACTTTCCTGTGAGAGTGAGTCAGTCATCCATGTTCACCACTCACTCCTTCCACTATTTTATGTTGCTTCTTAACGTTCAGTTGCAAGGACTTCAATCAACACTGTGTGTGTCTTCAGGAAACTGCAATTTCGTATCCAATTGTCACAAGTTACTAAATCAGTGTTGCTGGAATCTTTTCACCGAGGAAGTCAGCTTTTTACTTAAGCTGACATTTATCTGACACGTTTCTGTTTTCTTCACAGATTAACATTTTACATACAAAAGAAGTGATGATCTGATAAAATATGATGCCCTGCTGTAGATTACACAGCCCAACACTATATAAAATTGTTAAAAAATAGCTCCAATTCCACCATCTGTTTTCAGAGTTTTCAACCATATGGAATGAGATGCGGTTGAAAGCTCTGTAGAAAGCTTGTAAGTGGGTTGAGTTGAGACTTTTTTTTTTGTCAAACTAGTTTTGAAGCCTTTATTATACCCATAAAACAAAATATACCTGGACAACACAAATATGTACAGGCAATAATGGTCCTTTTTGTCCCATGGAAACGTGCTAAAAGGCAGTTTGATGTACATTATAATTTTATAGGCCAATAAAGCTCAAAGCAATCTCATCGGATGCTCCCATCTGTCATATCACACACACATAGAGGAACTGGATGAAATGTTTGTCTGTCTGTAAACGCTTGAGCGTTGAGCACCTACAGACTCCTCCTCGATGTTACAAATCTGTGCTGTAAGTGGACATCCCAGACTGTAACTGAAGTGCTCTTCTAACCTCATTATAACTAAGAATGTCCACAAGTATGGGGACACAATGGGCTAGTCTTATGTGCTCAGTGCCTAACTGTGTATGGCTGCTATCTTAGAAAACGCTTACAACCGAAGTGCTGGCACTGATTTGTGCAATTTTACACATGCACACAGACACACTTATCCTCCTGTTGATGTACAGTCATAATTAGGTTAGGTTCCACATGATGTGTGCATCAGCTGATGTAACTGAGGACATGCATTCTATATATTGCTGAATATTACTAAATGTTAAATAAATATTCTTTACCAAAATAAATAGTTACAAGCAAATAAATAATTAGATGAGCCACTAACATTTCACCACATTAACTTTTTGTATAACTGTAAACTTCCACTACTGGGCTTAAGCGTTGAAATTGAGTACTGCTTTGCTATGTGTCGGTATCACTGAGCATAGTCAAATGCTACGGTTTGGTACTTTAAAACACATTCATCCTCCAATCACATATGTCCAAGACCTATCTCTGTCAATAGATGCCCATATAAACATTTGTAAAAAAAATTAACTATATTGTCCCTGAGGGGAAATTTGTCTTGGGCTCAGCGCTACAGTCTGTTGCTTTACATAAAAACACCACAGAAACATAGTTAGCACTTGACAATACTAGAGAGTTTGATATTTGATGCAGACAACACAAATGTTTACAAAGAAACATTAAGAATAAAACTGCTAAGTGCTAAAGTGCCTGTGTATACAGGCACTTCATTCACTGCTGCACTGCATTATTTAGCTTAGCATCTTAGCACTTAGCATCAGGGTTCGGCAAAACAAACAATTACTTCAAGTGGTTTGATTTGCACTTTGGCAGTGGTTTGTATTCAGAGAAGAGTGCATGCTGAGAGTCTACAAAAGATTATTGTTGCTTGTTTCATGACTGCATGCTCGTATGGGCTTGTGTTCGTTTGTCTCTATTACCTTCAAACCTGCTTTTTAGTTGCACTGTTCAGTAACCAAACCATGCTGTAATTCTATATTTAATGCGCATGCTAACAAGCTAATAGGCTAACAGGCTAACAAGCTCACTACTGTCTGATTCTGGTACATAGACAAAGTTACCAGTTTTGTGTTTAGGATAAGGCTTTGGCTTTGACTGAGGTTTCAGTCTGTGATAGTAGGGAATGGTTTACACGTCTATCTTGGGTTTTAACAGAGGTAACAGTCGCTACACTATCTGGAAGTGCCCGTCCAAGTTGCGGGCCATGAGCAATTAAGATTAATGTCTATCCATTATCCTTGTAGTGAGTGTTATGATGTTCTGTTCGTCATGGTGGTCTGGAGTCAAAACACCAAGAAATGTCAATTCCCTTGCTTTTTGTTTAAGAAAATATGTATTGTAGAGATATCATGGCTATTGTAGTTTTACATTTTTCAAAATGGGGAAAACACACGACATTGGACAAAATTTAAAGCTGCATTTTGTATGAAGTTAAGTTATAAATACAAAAACTATTCATGGCATTATTTTTAAAGCATACTCACTTTACTTTAAATGCTTAAAACTTTTGCACAATATTGTATGTACAATAGTTTCAGAGAGCTGAGTGCTCCCAGCACAGTGACCTAAATAATTGTGAAATAAAAGAATTTTGTAACCACCAGTAAGTTGACTGTCCAGCCAATCTGAGTAACAGGGCAGGAAGGGCCTTGGTCAGGGGTGTGACCAAGAACCCAACAGTCACTCTAACACAGCCTCAGAAATCCTCTGCAGTGGTGAGCATATGATCACACACCTATCACTCAAAGCAGCTAACCCACAATTATGCATAACTTTAAGCCTGAATAAAATTTAAAGGAGTGAGTTATATAAAAATTCAACCCCCCTACAGTTGTCACTGCTTTGGGAGTTTGTTATCTATTCAGAAGTTTGCCAATGTTTGCACAAATTTTCAACAACTGTTAATCTTAAGTCCTGCTGAGTGCCAATGTCAGCTCCTGCAGGACGGTTAGATATAGTTTGGTGGCCAGTAATGGCTGACTTTTTAATTTGGGGAATCATATTTGGGACTGCATTTCCTGGATGGTGATGCATTGGTGATACATTCAAATGTGCCTGTGGGGAAGTTACTAACTTCCTCATTCATTCATTCATTCATTAGAAACATAAAACTGAAACATGAAACTAAAATACAAAAAATACAGACACATTTCTATGAAGCACAATATAGAGGGAGGTAAAGAGGTCTCCCCTTGCTGACCAGTGGTTCCTCCCACTTTAAAACAAGCGCCCACCCACTCCAGCACACAGCGTGTTTCTCTACACAGGCGCTCAGACAGGGACCTTCAGGGCAATCAGAGAAGACATTTAAAACGCCCTTCAAATGAACTACTGTACCGAGAGGAAAAAAAAGACGGGAGGAAAGAGAAGAGGAAGGTCTGACGAAGTGGCAGAAAGCAGAGGGCGAAAGAAAGAAAAAAAGCAGTTGGAAAGCGTGAGGCAGAAAAAGTGTGTCTCGCAGGTAGACAGATACAAAGAGAGAGTGAGTTCACAGGAGCTGAGCAGAGGAGAGGAGAGGAGGAGGATTTATCTGTTCTCAAAATAAAGAGCCCGGTAAGTAAGAAACACAGGATGTATGTGTGTGTTTGTGTGCTGAAAGAAGTTGCTCTAAATGAAATCTGTAATACCTTCCAATGTTCAAGGCTAAAGGCGTCAGCTTGCAGTAGCAGACTGACAGAGTTAGAGAGGTAAGACATGGGAAAAAAACGAGTTGGATGTGACATGTTGATGAAGTCAGATGAGTAAATAATACGAGAGTCGTAGCACCTTTTCACCATGTCTCTATTGGGATGTTGCCGGCCAGATTCAGAGTTTACAGGAGTATCCCAGAAAGGTTAAAGAGCTGAACCAGGTTCAGATTGGGCAGGATATGTTAACAAGGGAATATGGCCAACAGATTGTAAAAGCACAGGACACAGTCATAAAAAGTAGTTCTCGTTAATGATTAATTTGAAAGGATTTATGTTCATTTCATACTCAAAAACATAATGAGATTCAGCGTGAGTATGTTTGAATATGTTCTTTTTTTTTCCGTGTTGAGTTTGTTTTCAGTGGTCTAAATGTTGTTTTATAACCTTTCATTTATTTTTTTTAAGTTTGACTAAAGGTTCAATTTGTAGTGGGGCTTAATTGATAGTCATTTCATGGAACTTGGTGTGTGTTGCCATCACCAGCAGCAGCACAAGTCATAACAGGTGTCTGTCAGAAAATATTAGGGTTTCGATTACAGCTAAACTTTATCGATACTGAGAGTAATTGAGAGTGAAATAATATCTTGCTTTCAGGGATGCACTGATGGTTTTTGTGTTTTATGCTGAAATCTGGTTCCTACAACAAAGAGCCAAGTTTCCACACTGTTCTAACATATAATAGTGTTACTGCAGGTCACAGTCAAAAATTACGATAAAAAATGAACTTTAACAGTTAGGATAAGGTTTAGAGGACAAACTGACTTCTGGAAATGGACTCTGGAGACACACACAGCGTTGTTTTATAAAAAGTATATCAGATGATGATGTGAGGAGAGTCTTTCAATCTCTCTTCTCTTGTCTTCCTCTGGTCTCTCGGTGTGTCAGTCAAAAGCCAAAGTTATAATATTATGCAACTGGATTTGACTTCACACTAAATACAAGTTCTGACTAAAAACAAAAACAGTTGTAAATTAACGCTACATCCACATTTGTACAAACATTGTCTACTTCACTGCACATGGCATGTGCCAGCATTTATAACCAGCAATGTTCACTATGATGTTTATGATATGACACCTTTGTCTTCATTATGAACTGGCTGCTACTGGTAGCTTCTGTGACCTGTGGTAACCCTTAAGGTAGTCTGAAGCCAGCCTAAGATGCAAAAATAAGGAAATACCTGTTTATTTGACCTTTTAACCAAAGAACAATTATGCCAAAATCAGCGCACACCAGCATTACTGATTGTTCGATTGACTTGGTCCAAAAATATGCAGATTGTGAGTAAGACAAAATGCAACAACCTGTACAGTTGTGACCAGTGCATCAATGTTTGTTTCAATACTTGTCATTTTTATAGCTCCAGCAGGAATACAAAAACGCGCTAAGCCTATGTGGATAGCTGCGAATGCAGGAGCTTTAGGCAGTCATTCAAAGATCTAGAACCAGGCTATCAAGAGCTTTTCTTACTATTTTTTTTTATTGTTTTCATTGGTAGTGCTACAGGGGGTGTTACTGATGAGAAAACAGTTAATACTACTACTATTTTCTGCCCTAAAGGTATTGTAACACACATATGCACATTTCCCCATCATATCCTGTTGTCCATTCCACTGACGCATGAAGTCAGGCTGGATCATGGTTGCAGCACTGTGTTAATATCTGCTTTCATTCGAATTCATTACATTTTTCAAGCTCGGTGAAATCAGTCTGATCCGTAGTGCGACACTTAGATTAATCAGTTTACTACGACTTGGGCCTTATTTCTATACTTTTTATTCACCGGTGTTAATTTGTTAAAATTATAGAAACACAAGCAGAAATGAAGCTGAATGGTAAAATTATCACGCAAACATCCATCAGAGTTTATAGAACCACTCTCTGACTTATGCAGTGGCGGTGAACCCACACAGTTTGGTTTCCTGTTCAATGAGGGATTATTATTGTTATTTCAGGTGCACTCACTGTCAGTTTCACCGACATGTAAAGTGCTTTAGATAATCTGGACAAACTGTCTGATTGCCTGACTGCTTGCGTTTCTTGGCAAAGAAAAATAATGTTGTAGTAAACCAGAATATTTGTTATATATTTTTATATCCTGCTTACCAGGTCAGTTACCAGTTATCAGGGCCAACAGACCGTACGATTAAACTCACAGTGAATCAACATGTGACCACAACCTAAATAACAGAAATGTTCTGCATTCCTGTAATATTTCACCCTCATGGCGAAGAGCACCCATTATGTAGAGAACCATAACTATGTCAAACTAATTATGTTACAGTCTATGATGTAATCTCATGTTATCTGTTCTCCCTGCTCCAACCCATATTGAAACATTTGCTTACATTCAAAACAACTCATTTACAAGAGAAGCAGCACATGTAAAGAGGTGACACAGACTTTGGTTATAGCCTATTGGTGCTGTTTGCCTGCTGTTTAGAGACTTGTTCCAAAAACCAGTTTCAGTGAGATGTGTGATGCAAATGGTGGGCAGTCTCAGCCTTTCAAGCGTTACGAAATGCCTGGTGTCAGACATCAGCACCTGAGCCCTGATGTCCATTAATGTGTGCACCTTGGATTATGTTCTCACTCTAATGAATGACACTGCACCTCTTGGCAAAGAGTCTCAAATTTTAACCCGCTCTACTTTAATGATTCGGTGCAACATGAGTTAACCTGCTATTGTTCTCTTCTGGCCATCTGAAAGTAAAAGGATGAAACAAACCACTCAGAATACACTTGCAGAGAACAAACCTTGATTCCCTACAAGCGACCACAAGAAAATGAACCAGTCATTTTTGGTACATGTATCCGTTCTTTTTCCAATATAGATAATGAAAACTCAAAAACTGAACTGAAATTTTCAACATGTTTTTAATTTGTCAAATATATTATTAAGATTTGCAATTTTCTTTTTTTCAATTTTCTATTCATGGAATGTTAGAAGAGAATAGAAAATAGAAAATTTGAGTGATTTTATTTCTGTTCATGCCTTGGGCCGCTTGAGATGGTAGGATCTTCGTATGATCAGGATATGACCAGAACCATTTTCATTTGCTTGTGCATAAATAAAATGTGATAGGTTTGGAAATAAAGAGGCACAGATGTTTGTTTTGCTTAGACAAATGTGCGCAAATGACCTACAAACAAATGGGAACACTTTGGAGACATTTGGGTATTAGTGGGCTGCTGATATAATAGGCCTATGCTTAAAATTTTACTATTATTTTCTGAGAAATTATTTTAGCAAAAAGTTTGTATTTAGTTTGCACAAACCTAGACAAACTGATTGAAATAGTTTTATTCATGTCCTGATCACATAGGGTGTCAAACTCATTGGGGGTGCAATTTTCAATGTGCAAGGTTCTGCAGTATTCCCTGCAGACATCACTGAGGATGTGAAAGTATTATTGCAATGTATGGATTAGGCTGCACAGTGGTGTAAATTTATTTCGGCTTGTAACAATCACTTTGCCATGGACAACTGGGAACGTTCACTTTGTTTCACTCAATTCTGGTGCTTATGTTATATTTCTACTGCCTTCACCAAAGAAGTTAACGTAAAAGTCTTTCCATTAGACATAAATTTAGTTTTGAGAAATGAATTAAAAACACTTATACACAGTGATGCAACACCATCACTCCCTTTACTTATCTCAAGCATGTGAATACTGATTAAATACTTCTCTCACCGCTGACTTAACGTTAGTTACATTGACAGGTGGACAAAGTTTTCAAAGTTTCTCTCATAATGCTCTTTGCAACCACATCTTGTTCATATGATCTGATAAAATAATTTCTTTTTGTACAGTGCGCTGTAACTTGAGTAAACGTACAGAAGTATTAACAGCAAAATGGATTTTAGGTAGCAAAAGTAAAATTACTTGATATACAACAGAATGGCACTTGTCAGTGTTATGTTGCATAATATTTGATTATTATTGCTGATTTTAAAGTTGTGACAGTTTGAGCTGGGGATAAGTGGCTGTCAGAAAAATATAGTGGAGTAAAAAGCACAATATAGAAGTATAAACTAACATGAAATGGAAAGTAAAGCAAAAGTAACAAAAAAGTGGACAATTTGTACTTGAATAAATGCACATAGTTACTTTCCACTACTGCTTATCCTGTTTACTATGCTTGAGATTTAATTTTTCCACACCCACGGCGTCGTAATGACATTTTATGAAACATACAGTATGTAAGGTGATGTTCAACAGGTTTTAGTACTTATGCTTGAAGCCTATGTGTGCTATAGAAATCTGGAATCATGCTTCTGCTGATTTATTTCATTCTATTTAGGTTGATCAATCCAAATTCTTTTGTACGCCTCAAGGAGAGCTTTGTTGACACTGTGATCAGGGTGAAAATGATGTCCTCTTCCTCTTTTCTTCTCTACTTTCATATTGGTTTGACAGCACTTCCTATGTATGTTACAAACCCAACAATTGATTGCTTAAAACCTAGTGACAGGAGACTGAAAATGACTCAGTTCATGTGATAAACAGTTTTTCCCCTCAAAAAAAACCCCAAATAGTACAACTGTCAGAGTCATAAATGAAAATGTACAGATTATTACTTGATGGGTCATCATGTTTAGTCACAAGACTACTACTGTTAAGGCTTGGCCATGTGTTGTAAGAGCTCTCTATTGTTGGTTGACCCCAGTGTTCAGTCAAAATATGCTGCTGGGGAAATATGTGTTCAGCCTATTATGTGGCAGCATTGCACACACGTCGGCAGCTTCTCTGCTCAGGGCCTCTGTTAGACTAAAGCCCCTCTATTATAACTCTTTGTGCTAGGTCAGCACTTACATTCACAGCGTCCTCCGCACAGTTAAAGGCAATTGGTCAACATGGTGGACAGGCAGTTTTGGGGGTGTTTACAATATACAATGGTTATTTTTGTGTTGGGGGGGGGGGGGGCATTCTGTTTCTATCTATCCCCTTCCCTGTTTTATTCTCACTTAGGGCTGAACCATATCAGGAAAATACTCCATTGATACCAAGATATCTTTACATCAAACATAATTACACATTACACTTGCAGGTGAAAGTTGTTGACGTCCTCCCAGGGTAATTTTTCATAAACAACTTCATCACAGAAAAGTCACAGTAGATTATCATTTAAATTTAAAGTATATTTGTCTAACACCCTTTCCAAAAAATGGACCAGTTTAGACCGCATTTATTATGTTATTCATCTAATGAAATTCTTGACATTATTCAATGGTGTTAGGTGAATTTTTTATAAATGAAAGATAACGATAAATCCATGACTACAACTTTGTACAGAGGTAGAGATAAGAATTCAAATTGGATGGTACAACAGTAAATATGGCAGCAGACATTTGAATTTTAGTGGTTTTTCTTACATCATTCAATTTTTCTGTAATAAAAATATGTAGGTCTGAATGAATCACACAGGCGTTGAGCCCTTTAATTAGTGTATTACAGTTTCTGATGAAACCGGAGTGGAAAACAAAGCTACACAACATTATCCTGCCAAAATAAAGCCAGACTAGATTCCAGTCTTCTTCTGCCTGCTGCTTATGTTGGTGTTTGAACTGGTCTCACTGGGAGCTGTGGTCCTGAACCCACTCTGCTGTTCTGCTCCCCCCGTCTGTCGCCTGCACAGTTACTGCTGCTTGATGCACAACTATTTGAAGCATTTGGATTTTTCTGGGTTTGAATATCTTGTCTCTGACCTTTTTTGCCCAATCTCTACTTTTATTTTTTTACTTTGTTGTTCATATAAAGTATACAAGTAAAGTATTCAAGTAAAGTAAAGTAAATAATAAAGATACAAACACATACAGTAAATGGCAAGCAGGTGGGTGACAGATGACCTGAACCACAGTGGGCCACGCAGCCTGCTCCAGTGGGCCGATCATCATAACAAAACATAGCACATAAGCTTCAAAACGGGAGATTTTGACATCCATCAGCTGACTGTCATTTATCTCGGTAACTAACAAGCCAACTTCTACTATTGACAGGCACAAACACAGCCCATTTCCCATGTCTTCAGACTTCAAAAGTTTACAGAGTGATGTTTCTGTAAGTATATTAACCACAGAACAACCAAGAGTTTCAGTTTTGTTATAAGGCCAACTCACAGAATGAATTAGCTACAGTCGAGTAAATTTGCCAATGAAAGTTGTTGACAAACCTTTCAGTCTTACAGCTTGTTAAGGCACTGTTAATTATGCAAGTTATAATTAAGCTGTATGAAATTTGAATTTCAATATTTCAGCCTGGTACAAGGCTCTCAACACCAAACACACAAAAACTTTCCTGCATAACTAATCAGGCCAGAAAACTACAACTGAACTGAGCACCCGGACTGGAATGGGTAGGAGTTCAATACACCTGACCCTTCACTATCTTCGTATAGGAGTTGTTTCTAATATTCTGACCAACAATTGTAGTAAGGAAGGTTAAACATTAGACTCAAAGATTACAAAGGAAATTCATAGCACATTCAACAGACGGCGAACAGGACGCCCATCACTAGCACTGTATGAACAGTCACATGCAAGTGACACAGCTGATAAAACAATATGCTCTGTTTAGCACTGTTAGTGCTAGAGGATTCACCTGAACAGAGCTTGACCCCTTAACAGTGTAGTTTATGATTATTTTTAGTTTGTTGGAGACTAGTTGCTATCTGACTGACTGACCACTGATCACTGACCACATTTTTGTCTAAATTTTCTTTCTGAATGTGTGATGTGAAGGTCTCAGTTAGTCTTTCACAAGTCTGTGTGATGGGAAACTCTTTTACTTTCAACTGTACTGCTAGACCTGAAGTTAGTATGGTGTTCAGCAAGGAGTAGTCTTTAGATGATGTAAGGACTGTGTCATGCTAAATGTACAACACAAAAAATGACCTCACATAAACAGCCATATTTTTCTCTTTCATGTTATATTTCACTGTTTGCTGGCTATACTATGTATTTGTTATATTGTCATAAAGGTCAAAGCCGTCCTGTTAAGCAAACACATATGCTTAGTTGTTCTTCAGTCATCAGCAGGATCGGTTTTCACTTTGTTTAAGCTAAGGAGAAAAAAGATAGGTAAAACCCGTCCCCAGTTCTGCCAACATGCGAGTCTCTGTGCACACACACATACACTGTGCTTCACATTTTTATTCACCTGCCAACTTCTGAAGAGGTTCAGCTCTCCCTGGAGAGTCTAAGATAACTACTACACTAGCTGTTAAATATTATGAATTCTGGTGCCACTCAGGCAATTGACAAAGTTAATTTCATGCTCTGAATACATGTCACATTAAGAGCTAAATGCAACTCTAGATGATTAATGTGAGTTTGTTCAAATATGAATACACGTCTGTATAATGTATGATTGCTACTTTATGTAAAGGCAGTTATGGAGGTTTGCTAGACAATATAGTTTTGTTATCAGCCTCAAACTACAAATCTCACAAATGCTTCCTCCATCCTTTGGAGTCCTTGATTTGCTAACACAGTTGCCATGTGAGAGGATAATCTGGCCAATTTAAAGCTCCACTCCATAAAGCTACTTTATTTGGGACGACACAATACTTATAGACTGGAGTAGCCTCTTTAAATAGGTGATGGCTGTTTGCATTATGTTGCCCAGCTGAGACGAGTGGACACAGTAGTGCTATCCACAAATCCTAAAATGTGTGTTTTTGGGGGGTTTTTTTACCTTTATTTAGCCAGGCAAGACATTAAAAACAAATTCTTATTTACAATGGCAGCCTGGCAAAAGGCAAGAGCCTCTTGAGGAAAAGGGGGCATTCTGTATGAAAAGCCTAATTTTAATTTGACTTTAGACTGTAACCTGTTAATGTGATGTGAGAAAGACAGATTGCTGTCTAGACAGATACCCAAGTATTTATATTCAGTAACTTGGTCTAGAACAGCCCCACCAAGAGTAGTAGTAATATTCAGTGGTGGAGGGGGGCACCGAACGCTTCCTAACCAAACACATGACCTTAGTCTTGGAAGTGTTAAGCTGGAGGTTTAAGTTGGAGAAAGCCTGTTGGACCCTGTGGAAGCTGTCCTGGAGTGATATGAGTACTGCATCTGGGGAGGGACCAACTGCATAAGGGACTGTATCATCTGCGTAAAGGTGGATAGATGCATCTTCAACAGAGCAAACAATATCATTAATATATATCAAAAAAAGGGTAGGGCCAAGAATCGAGAGCTGAGGGACACCCTTAGTAACTGGAGGCTGAGAAAGGAACTGTTCTGACTTTACATATTGCACCTTATCTGTGAGGTAGTTAAAAAACCAAGCCAGTGAATGATGAGAGACCCCAATGCTGGCCAGGCTATGAACATGAATGGAGAGACAGATTAAATATATCAGCAATGGGACTTGCAAGGATTGGGGCTGCAATCTTAAAAAAATAAGGGTCCAGCCAAAGCAGCTCATTCAGGACTTCATCCTCCGAGACAGCCTGTAAGGTGAGTCTATGTAGGGGGGTGAAGGGCCTCGATGGAGTAGTATAAGAATCTACAGGTGGATTTGGAGAGGGGGGCCCACAGAAGGGGTTATCAGACTCGTAAGTAGATCCAGACTTTATGAAATGTTGATTAAAAATGTTCGCCATCCGTTATTTGTCGGAAACTACTGTATATTATCGCCCACATTGAGCAACAAAGGCAGCTGAGAAGAGGGTTTATTTTCCAGATCTCTCACAGTTTTCCAGAATCTCTTTGGATCACAGCCACAAAGATTGAATTGTTCTTTGTAGTAACCAGCTTTGGTCTTTCGAACAGCTTGTGTTACCTTGTTTTTAATTTGCCTAAACACCAGCCGGTCTGCAGGGGATCTAGACAGCCGCACCTTACGCCAGGCAGAGTTGTTCCGTTGAGTGAGCACTGCAATCACACGGTCAAACCAGGGACAGAGGCATTTTTTTTGTTCTCATTTTCTTGACAGGGGCAAGCTTGTTAACTACAGCACTAAACAGATCGTAAAACAGATCGTAAAACAGATCAGGTTGACTCTGAACCATTCAACCTTGGACAGATCATGCAAGAAGGCTTGAGTGTTGAAATTTTTTAGAATTTATTTATAACTGATGCAAACAGGCTGCTTAATGGAGAAGTTAGATCGAACACAACAGTGGTCACTCACATCGTTGCAAAACACACCAGAATAGTACAAGTACAGTAGTACATTTATTCAAGGTGTGTTTTTGTAGTTTGTGTCTTAAACCTCCGAGCCACTTATACCCTGGATGTCATATAGAAAAATATTCTCTTGCTCTGTGAACAATGAATAGAGAAGATAACAAAGATAACTACATCCAGGATTTGTGTGTGTGTGTGTGTGTGTGTGTGTGTGNATACCCTTTAAAATGAATATTAGGGTCTTTGTAAGTCCAGGCAGTACAAAGTCTTCCTTTTTTCTCACCCAAAGCCAGAGATGAGATTTTTTTGCATTTTGTTAACTTGATAAGTTCAAGGTAGAGTCAAGAAGAAACACCAGGAGAAAGAGGGAAAGAGTGATGCTGCAACATAGATCTCTGGACAGATTTGCTCTAGCAACAATGTGCTTTTGTAGTTTGTGTCTTAAACCTCCGAGCCACTTATACCCTGGATGTCATATAGAAAAGGTAGTTGGTTTCTAAACTAGGAAAATTGTACATGAATGTTATGTTAATGGAGTTAATAGATTGCTTAGTCGACTGAAAAAATATTCCCTGACATTTCTTCCCCAATCCCAAGCGCACATCTTCACACATCTTGTCTGACCAACAGGTTGAAACACAAAGATGTTTCATTTACACTGATACAACACAAGGGAAAAGCTGGAAAAGAGCTAGAAAAACTGGAAAATATTTTTTATGAGCTGAATAACTTGAACAATTACTTTGCAATTCATTTGATAAATGAATCAACAAATCATCTCAGGGCTAGTGTACTCCCTCCTCCATGTATAGCCCAAGCATGCAAAATCTCATCTATCTGAGAGTGACCTTGATCGTTTTTCTTTTCTTTTTCAGGTGCCATGGGATTCCTTTAGCATGCTGACATTACAATAACCAGAGAGGAGGAGCAACAAGTAAGTGGAGGAGAGGGGTGAAACTCTCTCTGACATCTCAGGACAGGAAGAAGAAAAAGGATGTGGGTTATCTGCTTGCTATGAGGGAGCAGAGCTTTTGCATCAGACAGTGGAGCAAGTTCACTGACTACAGGACTTGACAGCATCAAAAAAAGAAGCCAGCTGCAAGGACAGGAGAGGGAGGAAAGACAGAGGATATGTATGAGGTGAGAAAGACATAATAAGATAAAGTGAAGGATGAGAAGGAAGACAATTAGATAGATGAGAGGTGCGCTAGAGACTGAAAGGTGAGAAGTGAGATTGAGAGTCGAATGAGAAGTCACACTTGAGAGTGAAAAGAGGCAGAGATGAAATAACATACTCTACTATTAGAAAAAGAACATAAGACAGGGGGAGATACAGCTCCAGGAGAGCAGAAGTCCAGTCAGCAATCAGTCTTCAGTCGCGATGTTCATGAACTTCCGTCGTATCCGCAAGTGCCAGTGCGTGCAGCTTCTGACCACAGGCCTGGTGCTGTGTATGGTGATGGTGTGTTGGGAGGAGCTGGACCACCACGTGGTCAGCCACATGAGATCCTATACATATCGCTACCTGGTCAACAGATATGACTTCCTCAATTCTTCCTTCAACATCACTTCCAAACATCACCACAGAAAAGATGGTTCTGACAGTGTGGGTGATCGGTTATGGAACTATTCATACCTAATTAACCACCCAGGTAAATGTGGAGGTAGTGGTGGAGATGGAAAAAGCTGGGATGATGTCCTCCTGCTTCTGTTTGTGAAATCATCGCCCGAGAACTTTGAGCGGCGCCAGGCCATCAGGGACACATGGGGAAACGAGAGCTTTATTTGGTCAGAACTGGGGGCAAGCATGAGGGTGGTGTTTGCCCTCGGCATGCACCATGATGTCAAGCGGAGATCCAGAGTGCAGACTGCACTGCAGCAAGAGGACCAGGCCTATGGAGACCTGATCCAGCAGAACTTTGTGGACTCTTTTCACAACCTGACTGCCAAACTGATCTTGCAGTTCCACTGGGGCCACGAATACTGTCCTCAGGCACGCTTCCTCATGTCCGCAGATGATGACATCTTCGTCCACATGCCCAATTTGGTGAAATACCTGCGGCAGCTCGAGAGTAGCCAATCAGGGGCTAAAGACGTGTGGGTGGGGCATGTACACAGAGGAGCCCCTCCAGTTCGCCGAAAGAACAGCAAGTATCACGTTCCCTATGATCTGTACCCCTGGCCTTCCTACCCAGACTACACTGCCGGAGCAGGGTACGTGGTTTCAGGTGATGTGGCCGCTAAGATCTACCACGCGACTCTGGTGCTGAACTCCTCCATCTACATCGATGATGTCTTCATGGGAATTTGTGCCAAGGCCATGGGGGTTTCTCCGCAGGAGCATGTGTACTTTTCAGGGGAGGCCAAGGCTCCATACCACCCCTGCATCTATGATCACATGATCACATCGCATGGTCATGCCGCAGATGTGCGATCACTATGGCACACAGCAACAGACCCTGCAGTGTACAGTAACTACAGAGGATCCATGGGTAATCTCTACTGCACTGCAGTGAGAGCGATGCTGCTGTGTCTGCCATATTACCACAACACATACTCCTGTATGGCTGCTTTTACATGAAGGATCTTTAGATGATGCAAAGACTGCTTCATGCTAAATGTACCACACAAAAAAATGACAGTATCTCATAAAAATAGTCCTGTGTTATTTCACTGTTTGCTGGCTATCTATGTATTTGCAATCTTGCAATAAAGAGCAAAGCCGTTCCGTTAAGCAAACATATATGCTCATTGTTCTTCAGTCATCAGCAGGATTAGTTTTCATTTTGTTTAAGCTAAAGAAAGAACAGATGGGTAAAAACCCGTGCCCAGTTCTATTGAGACGAGGGTTTTTTTGGTCTCTGTGTACACACATCCACAGTGCTTCACATTGTAATTCATCTGCCAACTTCTGAAGAGGTTCAGCTCTGTCTGGAGAGTCTAAGATAACTACTACGCTAGCTGTTAAATATTATGAATTCTGGTGCCACTCAGGCAAATTGAATACATGTCACATTAAGAGCTAAATGCAACTCTCTTGATGATTTATGAGAAAATGTTCCAGTATGAATACAATTCTGTATAATGTATGATTGCTACTGTATGTAAAGGCATTTATGGTGGTTTGATAGATGATAGTTTTGTTATCAGCCTCAAGCTACAAATCTCAATTTAAAGCACAATGCATCATAATGCTATCGGTGAAAACCATTTAAAGATCCCAGTATCAACTTCACATTCATACAGTATGTGACTTTTTTTAAGGAGTACACACTAAACAGTAGTTAAAAAGGTAAGATAATCTTACATGTTTACATTGCCTCTATAAATGTGGTTCATAAAAAACTCTGTTTAAGGAATAGATGTAATTAGCTTGAAATGTTCTGTATCATATATTGTTGGTATTTTCTTTGGGGAAGTCAGAAGCTTCTTTAGCCAGTCTATTCTTAGACCACTGAACTTTGTATTTGTTTTTAGTTGTGCTGTGAATGACTCAATCTCATGAGGGTGACAGTGCATCATACATTTCCTATTGAGACACTCAGCCAGCCAGTAGGAGAAAAGCTACATCTGACCAAACTCTGAGCTAAATGATGCCAGATAAATACATTTCTCTACCAATGTACAGAACTGACAAAATGCAGAAAAATTGAGAAAAACTGAGAAAACCCAGGGTTGCGAGGTAATTAATTTACTTGTGTGCTGTTGTATACTTTGTTAATATTTTCCATGGCCATGGGACTTTTGCTTTTTTTTTTGCTCATCTTCATTTGAAGTTTTAGATCAGCAGTTCTCAAACTAGGGGTTGGGACCGTCCAAGTGGTCGCAAGATTAATGGAAGCAAGAAGATTATCTGGATAGGAAAGTGTTAAAAACATTTAACCTACTCAAAATAATGTTTTTATGTATGAAACTGAATTATTGGATAGTTCTACTTCTTCCACTAAAAACACAGGAAAACAGACATAAAGGCAGTGACTATGGATCACAAGAGGACAACGCTTTATTTTAATTTTCATAAGCCTCTGCATGGGAGTAAATTATATTTTAAGATGTTAATTTTGATCTTGATTTTTGATGTAACCCAAAAAGACTGTTGTCATAGCAGTAGATAACATAACATATTTTTGCCACTTGGGGGCAGCAGAAACATGTTGTGAGCAGGACATTAAAATAGCATCACCAATTAAGATGATAATGGCAAAGTTGTTAGCAAGCAGTTGCTTATTTACATTTATCTATTTTGCCTGCTGCCGCTGAAAAAATGTGCTGCGGCGAGATTTGATCATTAGCATAATCAACTCCCTTAAAACTGCCATGCAAAGCCTCAATTGTACACACTTGCGGACGCACACACAGACAGCTGCAGACAGCTTCTAGTCCAGTGCATGCACAGTTGGTGCCCCAGGTGTACTGTCTGTGGGGACTGGCGTGGACTCACTATAAAATGGAGGCTACACAGATGTCTGCACAGAGCTTCAAGTACACTCTCTGATGACGAAATTTACATGTGACCCTCACGTACTTGTGGATAGAGAAAGTATAACACTAACTTAAGTCTACCTGTTCTGCTTCATTTTATGGGAAAGGTTTGATTCACAAAAATGCCATACGAGAGCATAAAGAAGAATTTCAACCTGCAGCACTTAAAGTCCTGCTGTCTGAAATCAGCAAGCAAAAAAATAACAAATTTAATCAGTAGTGGTATTAGACCCAAAACAGGTTATAGTTCTGTCAGTGACATCTCATCAGAGCAGCGCTGTACTGTGACAGAAATAAGGAGGGAATGCTTCAGTCTACATGAGGTTACACTAGATGCAAAAAAGATCTTTCTATAGCAGAGCAGCCCATGAGTAATAGGTGGTGAGGGGTATGACAATCACTGAGATATTACACTAGGGAATGTTACAGCCTACAGTAGGTGAGCAGGTGTTCTCGCACACGCTGGACAACAACCTGCATAAAGCAGTTGCTTAAGGCAGAATGAGAAACAATTTTCAATTCTTCTGCAATGGTTTAATGTCACCCGACCAGAGAATTAGTGCCTTCGTCTGTACATGTCGATACACCTATCTCCTAAATTCTACATAACCGTAGTGGATGGAAATGCACAGCAATATGATTTTTTTTGACAATTTTCTCATAATTCTGTTAAGATTTGTACTTAATTTGAATGGATCAATGTTTTGAGTAGCCTCTCTCCCTCTCTCTGTGTCCAATGATCTTTTTTATGCTGCAGTCTGCTGGCGCAGCGGCATGTCCGACATGAACACAAAGAGACTGGACAAGCTGGTGAAAAAGGCTGGGTCTGTGCTTGGCAGGAGTCTGGACTCACTCAGGACTGTTGTGGAGAGACGCATGCAATGTAAGATGGAGGCAATCTTGGACAATACCAAGGAGGTCCTTTGTTCCCACTGCCATCAGGCTATACAACACCTCAGCCAAAGGAAGTGGACTAATTTAATTATTATTGTTTATTTATTATGAACTGTTTTAATATTATGAACAATGAACTAATGGACACATGAATTTCCCCTAGGGGATAAATAAAGTATTTATCTACCTATCTATCTATCTATGTATGATACGATGATGCAGATTTTACACCTTCTTTTCTCAGACAATACATTCAGATGCAGGTTCTTCTGACGCAGTGCTCAGTGTGTGTTGATAAATCAGGTAATTTGTATACATTTTCATTCTCGCTTCCATGTTTATTTTTCAGAGTAAATATGAAATCCTTTTTTACCAAGATCATTTTTAGTGGGATGACACACTAACTATTACCCAGGAAATAAAATTATCAAAAGAAATCTCTGTATATTTTCTATATCAATACATTTTTATAATATATTACATTTAATAATACATTACAAAGAACCTTTCAGACAAGGGGCATTGTGGTTTGTAAGCCTGCAATTATCTAAAAGCACAACTGTGGCCTTATGTGATGACATCTAATTTTAAACTGGAGTTTCACTCTTGCACTTTTAAGTACTGTAAGCCATGTATTGTTCTCAGTGGCTTCTGAAAAGCATGTGATATTCCCTATTCCATCCACTCCTGCTGTACTTAACCGTCTATATTTTATATACTAATGCAACTAACCCAAAGATGGTGATTCTATCTGAATTGTCAATCAAGGCTGAATGTAAATACCATTATCTTCCTCCAGTCTGTTTATTTTGGATCCTCAGTTCTTACTGTCTCTCTGGGCTTTCAGCCAGTTGTATAAGATGCTCCGGTTTTTATCCGTGGTCTGAATTTTCCTATGAACAAGTCCCTGCTGCTAGGTTACTTCATTTCATTTTACTTACTATTGTGATTTGTATTCTAATTATTACACTTCATGGGATGCTCATCATATAGCACGCTGCATGTCACTGCACATAGTGAGCATGCGACAAATGAATAAAACCTTGGAAATCTTGCAGTCCAGTTGAGATATCGAAGGAACTTTCAGTTTTGGGAAATCAGAATTACTGCTGCACAGCAGTCTGAAGGTCAGTCTGGATAACTCAGGAGCTCACGAACAGAAGCCCCAATGTGAGGACTTCTCACTCTTCCATGTGCGGCAGGTCGTAACATTGAAGATTTGCGGTTATACAAATTTCTTTTAGTAATTTAGGGGAGGTATGGAATCATTGCAAGAATGTAATCACCATTTCAGATTTGTGTGACTGTAAAGTCCCCCTCCTGTCAAAAATGTGTTTTGCTTATTGTTACTTGACATGGATGTCGGAGCGTCACTGTGCAGAATGGTGTGTGCATGTGGACACACAAGCTTAATTTTGTCACATCACATCTAGTTTGAAGTCAAATCATGACTCAATATGCAATTTACACAAAAATGTGGAAACTTGAAGCCTCCAGTGCACAAACACTGAAAATTATGAGACGTGTTGTGTCCGGCAGTTACAGATTTGAAATGAATTCTACTTTCATAGTTTCTGGATTTTTCAAAGAGGGAGGGAGTGGATCTAATTTTCAGAAATTTTTACCAGGTAACTGAAGTTTTTATTTTTTATGGCAAAACAATACCGGACACAAAATACTCTTCCAGCAAGAGTGCTTATATATATATAAGAGTGCTTGTGCATATATATATATATATATATATCCTAACAAATGTCTGGAGAGGATCTTTAAACAAAGCAGCTGTATATACAAAACTTGTGATGCTAAGGTGGCTCTCATCTGACTGCCTCTGTACAACACAGAGCAAAATTAAACATGGATAAATTCCACACTGGAGTCCGACATCACCACTTGCACTGTCTCCTGGATGTTAACTCTTACATCATCACCTCTGTCTGAAATGTGCTCTTCACATAAACATGTTGTAAGTGCTACAAATCGCTATATTAAAGCACACTTACTTAAAACTATGCACAACGAAATGATATATAACTGATGCTCTCAGGAAATTGAATTTAGCACTGCAGTGCTACATGATCCCTTGTTTTCTGACACGGTGACACAATCGTGTTATCTTTTCATTATAGTGATGTTACAGTGAAGCAAAGAACAGCATGTGAGCATGTGATCCACACCTGCGTGTTCTGTCCTTACCTGCGTCTGTTGGACAAACTCTCCTCTGTCTCATTGGTCACAACGACATGGGTGGAACCTCCTTGGCTTTCCTCGTGCATCACCTCAATCTGTGACACAAACAAACACATATACATACAGCATACACTTAATTCTCAGCGCACGGGCTTTGTATATTATGTTTAAAATGCAAATGTAGGTACCATTACAACAAAAACTAAAAACTAAACGTAAACTTGTCTTTTTTTCTCAAGCTTTGATCCAATAGAGCTGTTTAATGGTACATTCAGGCAATCTTTGTCAACTTTGTCAGAAAATGACCACCACAATGCAAACACCATAAAGACATGCTGTTTATGGTGTTTGCCTTCAGGTGGTCATCAGTCACTAGGTAAATATTTAACTGAACCAAAGGTGAAGTCACTGCTGAATGCATAGATTACAAGCTGCTTTTTGTTCCTGTCAGCAGCCTGGGTGTGAAGGCTTCACTGCACAGGCTAGTGTAATGACTTTCTGTACCCTCGTTATAAGGTGGATTAGGGAAATAGCAGCATATGAACATAACACATTTTAAACATGTTTGTTACACCACATGTGTCTCTGTTGGCCAGATCAGATAGCAATGGAAATCTACTGTTGTCATTTTCTTTTTGCCACTCTACCGCAGAATCAGTAACAGCCATACTTTGCATTAATAACATGGTACCAGCATGGAGGCACTTTAGTTCATTTGCATTTGACATCAACACCCAGGAGTTTTTGTGTGCGCCAACAACCATGAGGTGCATGTGTGACAGGTGGAGTTCACTAAGGTTCACTAAGGGAAGTGTAATATGCCCAGATAAAACTGTGCAAGAAAAATCTTTTCACAGTTACACTTTTTTGTTTGTCTTGTTGTGACGTCTCTGTGCTTCAGTACATTGGCTTTAAATTAAATCATAACTATGAGGTTAATATTTCCTCTTTAATTTGAGGGTCTTTACACACATGAATTGTAGCTCTACTTTTTACTTGTAGCTATACTGCCCCACAAAGGCAGAAAGCAGTAACTACAGAAGCAGCCAAGTTGGAAACAAGGGGGTTTAAAGTTTTCAGGCTTGACAGCAAACAGAAGTTGGAAAGAAACCAAAGTTCAGATAATGCATTCTGGCTTGGTTTTTATGGTCCGTTTGTAGTTAAAATTTAAAAGATAGTTTTTATAGAAATTGTATATTTCTATGGCATAAGATTTAAACAGATGTCAGAAAGTCATAGTCTGCAGGTTAAAACTTAATCTTCACCGAATATGTAGTTGCTGTGTTTTACCTTTGTAGAGCTGTACAGTTTAGTGGGCCGAAGACAATTTGACCAGTTAAGATAAACTTGTCATGTTATCTAATATTTGGAGTCAAATCTTTTCATTCCTTTTCTGTCTGAAGTCTATGATCCATAGACATTAGAACAAATAGTATCTCCCCTGGTGAGGCTCTGCCAGGCCTCAAATGCAAACTGACGTTTTGCCTTTCGATCTGATCTTCAGTGAGTGACACACCTGCACAGATGGACTGAGGCCAGCTGACTGACTGCCAGTCAAGAACAGACCTGCTCTTTATGTATCTATATATATATATATATATATACACACATGCATACATACTGTATATACAAATATATTCAATAAAAACCCTGCCTATTGCCGCTTTAAATATAATCAGTTTATGTTTCTAACCACGGCTGACTACATGACGGTATTTGGCACAAGTATTCCCACAGAAACTCCAGAGAATCTGTGCCTTTCAAGGAAAATCTCACCAGTACTTGATGGAAAAAACAAACAACCCCTGCAGGGTTAAACTGAAGGCTTAAACACGTGTAATTCAACAGGTTTTTAAAGCATGTTCAAAGAGGTTGATGCAACTAACAACAAGAAGTTAAACTACTTGGTAAGCTTCTGATTTTGGCACTGTGTTCACACGGGAGAGAGAACAGTGAAACGTGACACCTGACAGGCAGGTTTCCAACGTTGTCTGCTCTCGTCAATTATGGAGGAAGGTCTATGGTCTAACACACCGACACTATCACTACACAGGCAGATCCTGTTTTTCAGCAGCACAAAATAACCTTTGGGCGTGCATTCAAATTGTGCACACTGTAAACCGATTAATGAGATCAGAGCAAAACCGCAGCGTAGCAGCAGAAGGCAGCAGGGTGGCATAATGATTAGCCAGACCCTCCTTAAACCAGAGGCACTCTAAACCACGATCACCCTCGCTGAAAAAACATTGAATCTCCACCAGCTGCTGTTCTGGAGTTGATCTCTGACCTTTCCTGAGGAAAGAGTTTGGCTCTAAATGATCCGTTTTTGCTTGAAATTAACAGATGGTGTGTGAAAGTATTATCATAAGCATTACTGATACATAAAAATGATCCCTGTTTTTCAGGATCAATTTTCAGGGTTTTGTTAATTTAACCTTTATATAAGAGACCTCCAGTGCGCTGTTCTTCACTCTATAGAGGATATGCAATTAGGTCACTTTTCCATGTGATAAAACCACCTCACCACCGAATTGCAAAACAAGGTGACTCTGAACGCCATGAATTGGGCGATCTGTGAAGCTGAGACAAACACAAATGCTTATGTTTAAAAAAGAATCAGAATTGACAACAGTCTGTACGTGTACGCGACAGTGATCGAAATGTGACCAGAAATGTGGTTTCCTTCCACAGAAACTGACTGCGTGTTTGTAGCTCCACACCAGGTAAGTTATGTTACTCTTAATAAAGCCTGACGTGAACACTGAGACAGAAGGCCCTACGTCAACATTTTGGGAAATGCACTTATTTTCTCTCCTGCCGAGATTTAGATGAGAGAATCAATACCAATTTCACATCTCAATGTGTAGCTGGAGCCAGCTGCCAGTTAGATTAGCTTAGAACAAAGACCAGAAAAAGGAGGGCCCAGCATGCCTCCGTCCAAAGGCAACTAAACGCTCCTACCAACACCTCTAAAGCTCACTAATTACAATATTACATCTTGTTTGATTAGTCTGTGGAACAACTGTAAAGGAAAAATGACAAGTTGATGTTTTACGGCGGGGGTTATGTGCTAGACTGCTGTGAGCAGTTGCCAGGTAACCAGCAGAACCTCAGGAAAACGGGATATTACTTCTCCTGTTAACAGTCTTGAGACGCAGACTTTAGTTCCCAAGTCTTGAGAGTAGTGATGTCATCTCATTTAATCTCTCTTATACGGCCTGGTACTGAAATCCAGTGTCTTTATGATACAGACCGATATATTTTGGTACTGCTAAGTATCAGCTACTGAGTCTGTTATGCAGTACCACTTATTCATACTTAAGCGACTAAGAAAGTGCATACTTAGCCTAATTAACCACACATTTTAAAGATTGGTACACTGTTGTACATTTTCAGGCGAGATGAAGAGGATCTTAAAAATCATTAAAAAATACTATTTTTTGATGCAGTGAGATTTCAAAGTGGGATTGGAGGAGGGTACCTTGATGCCTCCCTTGGCCTTGCGTATGTTCTTCCTCTTGTTGGGATCAGCTTCGGCCTGCTGCTTGCCACTGTTCGAGTTATCAGAAGTTCTGCGAGCCAGAGCTGAAATGAATTGAGATGACCCCAGCATAAATGATTTAAATCATTTCTCACGAAGTCGAGATGAGTTCAGATTATCACTCAAAAAAAACAAAAAAAACAAACCTGTAAAATACTGTAAAAGTTTGCAGCTCAGGGTGTCAGTCATATCACAGCCAGGGAGATTTCAATAGTTTGAACCTGTTACACCAGATTCATATTCTGCTGCATAAATTAGTTATAACAAAAATCCAACTCACGCTGCTGGCTCCCTGTCGTCCTGGAGGGGTTCTTCAGTGAGGGCCGTTTGGGAGAGGACTCAGGCCGCGGGGCGACGGGCTGGACCGGCCTCGTCTGTTTAGCTGACAGTCTCTTCAGACTGACGTGCCGCTTTTCAAACATCTCCTGGACATCCTCCAGCCGCTTCAACGCCTTCAGGACACTGGCCTGCAGGCAGGGAGCTCACTATCAACCCTGGTCCTCATGGTTTTTGTAACAGTATATCCAGTCATCCTGTAGACTAATGTCTCGTGCACCATACCTTGATATCCTCAGACAGGACAACCTCATACTGGTTGTGGAGGTTCCTCAGCTCAGTCAGTTGGTTCTTTTCCGCCGACTCCAGAAAGCGCTCGATGTCGGTCAGCGCCGACTCTGCCCCTTCCTGCGACTGACACTTATCCACAGCCTGGGATGCCAGCAGGTAGATGCCAGACTCACACCACTGGTTTACCTGTACACGGCAGAGATTCAAACAGGTTAAAACTGATTTCAGTGGAGCAGACACCATCCGTTCCCGTGTGGCGGCTCAGTGGAAAGGTCCTGTGTTGAGGTGCCCACTAGGATCAGTTGGGACCTTCAAAGACACATCATATTCCTCATGCAGTTTGGTGTTACATGATCCCAGGACGACATCTTACATGCAGAATATGAGAAATAAGAACTTCAGAGTGAAATACAAATAGGTATATAAACAGGAGAGGGGGGAAAGATATTCTTTTCTAACTTCCTTACTTTTCGTCTTCTACAACTGGATGATAAAATCCTCAGAGTCATTCACAGTCACAGTCATTCAGTTATATTTCTAACTGCCATTTAGACACTGTAACTGTAATCAGGGGTCACATTACAAGTTTCAAGAAAGACTGAGGCCACATATTTATATGAACATTTTGGCTCATTGCAATAGCCATGATTTATATCAACAAATGTTAGCATGGTAAAATGCTACACTAAGATGGTGAACTTGGCAAATAATATAACTGTTAAACACCATTTTGACATTGTGATCATTTGAGCATGCTGACTGTAGCCTTTAACTTAAAGCAACATTGTGCCTTAATGCAGCCACACAGAACTGTAGGGTTTTAGTTTTGTTTCATATAATGAGGGACTGACAAAAAAAAAAAAAAACTAAATCACAAGGTTGACAATGAAAGTAATTAATGGTAGGATGCATACAACCAAGGCAAGAATTTGACTTGAGGTCACAGACAGTGAAATGAAAGCAATTAAGTGATTTAGGAGATATAAAACAGGTTCAGTAGCCCTCAGTGAGTTAAGTCAAAAAGTTATTCAAAGTCTTTGGACTTTTTTTTATCTACACATGCAATGATAGATGATCCAAGTGCAGGGACTCTAGCTTGTATTTGTGAAAGTGACGTCTGTAGATGCGTAGAAGTCATAGTATGTCCTCACCTTTTCAATGCCCGTGTGTATCTGCAGGGATTTGGACAAGACGTCAGTCTTTTTCTTGGCCTCATTGCTGAAGTCATCGCAGACCCGCCGGAGCTCTACACACTTGGGTCGGATAGAGTCCACAGCGTAGTGGTTGCTCTGGATCAGCTGGTCACCGTGCAGTGCATGGAGCTGGGCCTTTTCTAGTGTAGGCTGGAAGGATGACAATTCAGAATACATTATGGCAATTTCATTTGTGCACACAAAATGTCCACAGTCTTTTCTAATACATGAATCTTGCAAGTGTGACGCTGGAGTAGAATAAGCACCGGCTGAAAGGATTGTTTCCAGCCTCACAACTCAAATGTTCTTATTAATGGCGTGTTCGTGATCTATAAAGCATTAATAAACTGACTTTGACCGTAAGTAATGTTTTGTGTGTGTGACTGACCTGAGCCTTCTCCTCCAGTGTTTTCAGTTCTGTTAGCAGCTGCTCAACTCTGGCCAGACAATCCCCGATGACTGATAAGCTGGTTAGACTGTCGCCCAAACTGTCGAGAGACACTTTGACCTGCAGGAAGAAAGATGGGAAAGAGACAGAGACTGAGAAAAGATGAAGAAAATCACTTAATCCACACTGCAATAATATTTATTTTCTCATATCCTGACGCAGCTTCTCCTCAGTATATTTTAAATCAAACAATGTCACCACTGATTATCTTAAATAAGCAAGTATGACTTCTTTCCATAAATACTGTATTAATGAATCAAGATGTCATGTTAAGGCCGTTTCGCTGGTTTCATCTCCTGACATTAAAGGACCCTGAGAGAGGGTTAATTTCTTAAGCATGTGAAATGATCACGTTCGGTGTCAGAAATATGAAGGATGCAGATTCAATGAAACACACTGCAATAAGACACCAAACAAAAAAACTTTCCAGCAATTTCAGAACGAGAGGTGTCAGACGGGATGTGAAGCGAAGTCACTGTATTTACAACTTCCAAACCGGCTCAGCCGGACAGTGTTTTGTAAAGCTTGTTTTTCAAAGTATGATCTCACAGCTGAAGTCTTTTGAAGCTGTATGAAGAGGAGACACATGTGAGATCCAAAGGCTGCGAGCCAGAAGCATCTAGGCAGACAGAGAGACGGACAGATCTACAGACATACCTCTCTGAAGTCCTGTTCAAAGTGGCGTAGCTGCAGGCACTGCTCCAGTTTCAGATGGTGTTTACACCAGAACTGTTCAAAGGCGTTCTCCGTCTCATCCAGCTGGGCTAGGAGCCTGAAACACACAACAGGAACTTCATTACACACACTCCGAGAGTTTTTCCATGACTGCTTGGAACTGAGAAACATTATATGATATACATATATATATATATATATATATATATATATATAAGAAATTGTCCGGCTGTCACCTTTCCACAGTGGTTTGGTTCTCCGTCTCGTCTGGGTTGAGTTTGTGGTTCTCTGACTTAGCTGCCTGCTCCTTGATACAACCTAACAAAGTGGTGCCCTGCTTTAGAGCTAGCTTTAGTTCATCCTGTGATGGAGACACAGAAGAGTTAGAAATGACATTAGCATCACCTGTAAAATAGCAGACGTGTGTGTGTGTGTGTGTGTGTGTGTGTGTGTGTGTGTGTGTGTGTGTGTGTGTGTGTGTGTGTGTGTGTGTGTGTGTGTGCCCCATTTCTACCTATCATTGGAACATGCAATCTGTATCCGGTATGTTATCTAGATAATGACTTTTTTTTTACTGGCCCTTTGCATTTATACCTGGTATATGCAAGGGTCGACCACCTGACCTTTGTCATGCATGCTGTTAAAGCAATGCTGTTGTATTATATGTGCTCTTGAAGCGTTAGCACTGTGGGACATAAGAAAGCGATTTGTGTCCATGTCCTCATGGTATGGGCCTGATCACACCAGCATTTACAAAGGCATAATTTCAGACTGAAATAAATGTATTTCAGTGGATTTGCTGCAACTCGCGGACTTGCTTTCAGAAGTGAGGTAAATTTACACTGATAAACTTTGACCCATTAATCAAAAAGACACTATCTTGTTTGTGCTGACCTTAGAGGGAATTAGACAGACTCCAAATTAAAGCTGTGTGATACCATCAAACTTTTAATAACCCTACTTTGCTAATTAAGAAGCGATGAGAAAAAGCTTTCCTCTTCCTATTCATTTTGCCACAAACTACCTGAGCCAAAAACAACGGTAGCCAATGCATGATCCCCCAAGTAATTATAGGCAAAGCCTCCAGCACCAGTTTTACAAATGAGTCTCTCTGTGCCACTTTCTGGTGTGACCGGGCACTGATGTAACTCTCAATTTCTCTCAAGCCAGTTGACATTTATTTTATCTCACTCAAGCAGAAGACTTAGAGCCACGTGTCACCTTGTGCCAAGTTAATGCAGTGGTATGGATTTGCATTTGGGAACCAGTGCAAGTTTTTTTTTATTATTGTTGGCCATTGGACATCTGCAGTTATGAATCTGTTTCAGCCCAACCACAGATTTTTTTTGTTATGTTATGTATTTATGTCATATCTGTATTAGTGTGAGTTTGTGTATTAAATGTGCGACATCACCTTGAGGTTGTTGTGTTTGTCGGTGTGCGCTGTGAGCAGGTCTTTTGTGCACTGGACGTCATTGGGCAACTCCGTCTCTGCCAGGTCTGTCCCAAACTTCTGTAACATCTGGGCTGTGGTTTTCACCGTCATGGCAAAGTTCTCTATGGCCTAGGGAAGAAGATCCACATGTGACTCTGCAGCGTCCTAGAATGTAACTGACCATACCGTCGCTGAAAAGTCAAATCTGTGACGTCTTCACAGCTGTTACATTTTGCAAATTCCCAAATCACAGCAGCTAAAGTCAACGCATCACTGTATGGTTGCTCACAGTTCGGTGGTGTATCCACTGACTGTGACAGTACTCCAAGCTTCCTCCAAGCTCCCGGGTCAGCTGCCCTTTATCCACATAGCCATGTAGGTCCGACAGAGAGTTCAGCATCACAATCTGCAAACACAACCAACGCAATACGACACTTTCAGTCATAAACAACATTACGTAACGGTGAGACTAAGTGTGATGGCCCTAATGAGTTCAGTAAAAGTTCAAGTTTAGGTTAAAAAACTCACATCTTTAATTAACCACCTTTTCTTGCAAAAATAAAAAAAAATTTCCGTGTGATTGAAGCTGATGTTTGCATGATGGTAGTAGATTGATGTATGCTTATCAGTACCTTCATTTTAAAGTCGTCCTTGTGCAGCTTGATCCCGATGTCTGCTATAGCCCTCTGGAAGAGCCTGGACGGCCTCAGCACCAACACCAGCTGCAGGTTTCCTGGAAATGCCCCCTAGATAACAAAATAGCATTTAAACTTAAAGTACATCTCTAAGCCATCCCATCAGTTCATTCACTCATTCATTCTGTCATTTTCCTTAATTAGGCTACAAACACCAGCAGGCCATATCCTGGGATGACAGTGACAGAGACAGTATCAAATCATTAAAAGACCAAATTATTACAGCAGCTTATTATGAGCTTAGCTCCACAGGTCTGAGAGCTAGTTGATACTGCTGACTCAGAAGTCATAGACAACCCAAGTCCAAATATATAAATCATACTTTTTGTCTTTTCTCAGCTCATAAAATGAGAGTCACTGACATAACTGCAGCCTTAGAGCTCTAGATTCATTTCTATTTTAAAACTGCGAGTGCATATACATCACCACAGTGACTCACAGTATAGGCTGAAAAATCCATTTTGACTCACAGAGAGCATAACTATTTCTATAATGTAAAGTCTCACTAGACAAGGCCTTATTCATACCTGCTTTTAACATCCAAGTGCACATTGAAGATGCATTAATATTCTATATATATTATAATATATGCATGTATGCATTTATATGGTGATTTGAATACAAGGTGTCTTAGAGAACTTACAGCAATCCTTGATAGAGAGGCCTTCACTGAGCTCCATTTGTCCTTCCGCCTGTCGATGATGATAATGAAGCCGATACTGGCAGCATCCAGACTGCAGACAGGAGGTAGAGGAGATGTTAACCGGACTTCTACTTTGGACTGATATTTAGTGCTTGTGTGTAAGCTGTGTCAATAAAATTCCCCAAAATCACCTGACATGATTAAGGCCCTAAAAGCACTTTCATTATTCCCGGTTTGTGTTTATCGTTTTGTCTGATTTTATTTACCTCAGTCCTGAAATGTTTTAATCCTGGTTCAACTCTGTAAAGCACTTTGTAAAGTATAAATTAAGTTCATCATTGTTGTTATTATTATCCATTCATTCATTTACTGCCGCTTATGTGGAGTCGGGTTGCGCTAGCGGCAGTTGGCAAAGCGAGGTAGTCCAGATTACCCTCTCCCCGGCAACGTTTTCCAGTTCCTCCTGGGGGACCCTGAGGTGTTCCCACACCAGATGAGATAAGGCTCCCCAGCGCGTTCTGGGTCTACCCTGAGGCCTCCTACCAGTTGGATGTGCCTGGAAACTCATTTCAGCTGATTGTATTCGCAGTCTCATTTTTCTTTTTGGTCACTACCACAGGCGAGGGATGGAACGTAGATCGACCGGTACATCCGAAGCTTTGTCTTCCCGCTCAGCTCCCTCTTCATCTCACGAGTACAATGCCTGCATAACGTCTGCTGTAATGCGTGACTTGATTATGTGAGGATATCTGCAGTGAAAATGAAGTTTATGTGTATGAGAGTGTGTGTGTGTACCTGGGGATGCTGGTCAGGTAAGTAACTACATTGAGGAAGTCATCATCTGGCACTTCGCTGAAGCTTGAGTACTCTGGGAAGGTGATGATGGGGGCCCCATCTTTCCCTCGCCCCCCTGCAACACAAAACAACCACACACAACATTTACTATCCATCCTTCTTGCATAAAATCACCCTTCTCTCTGATAGTATCACATATACTATATATTTTGTATTAGCTTGTTCCAGCTCTTCACTGACGCTATATGATGTTATATTGAATGTTTATACTAGATATACATTACTTTATACTCATCTTGATTACAATCTATGGTATTGTATTGTTTGGTATTGTATTCCAGAAAGTTAACAAATTGGACCATTTATCTCAAGAAGTCAGAGAACATCAGTGAAATTTCTTTTGGCATGAATATATTGTCTTTTCTTTCCTTGTCTTTTATTGCCCTAGTTGCCTTTCAGCCCAGCTGTAGGCTGGACTAAATGCTAATTCCTTTAAAAACACCATTTAAATCCAGGAAGAAGGAACAATATTTAACACATAAGTTAAATAACTTAGTCATGGAACATCCAGTAAAAAACTCTTAAAATTTTTAAGACAACCATGTTTCCAGCTAAAACTTCTTCCACAAAAATCCACAAGATGGTGACCTTGAGCTAAAAAGAAATAGCTAGATATGACCAAGACGTGAAGCACTGAAATATATTTAACTTTGACACATAAAAGTTTTCCTTTTTTTGGTCTGACAGAGACACATTTCACACATTCTCTTTTCTCTGCTCTATCACCTACAGTCACACCAGTCAACGCGCGCACACACACACACACACACACATCCAATTAACTTGCTGAAGATGGAAAGTCTGTGCCTGACATGAAGTGTGTCATGTGGCCTCAGCAACACCCAGCAGGTGTTCACCCTGCTTTGGCTTAGATTTGAATACTAACTTTAATGTGAGTATTTATTATAATATTCAGTTCTAAGAATTATGATGATAGAGCATTTACTGTATGTGGGTAGCCATTACTTGTACTCTGTCCATTCATCCAGTATCTACGCTTGCTTAACCTGTGCAGAGCTACAGGTTGCAATGACAATGCCAACTGCTAAGCCTCCACGCTGTCCTTCACCAAATTGTATTACTAAAAGAAAATCCTTTCACAGTGAAACATCTGCTGACAATTCAGTTCACGCTTTCATTTCCTTGGTTTAACTTGGTCCTTACAAATATTTAAAGCTGCACTAATCAATAATTTTACATGAACAATGGGTCGAATGAATGTGAAAGATGTCGGCCACAACAGAGCTGAAAGCGGGAGTTAATATTGGGCTTAAATTCATCAGGTGACCCAGAACCATGACTCCAAATGAATGCTAATGGCTAATGGCTATGAATAAAACAATACAATCATATTATCTTGAGAAGAAATCTAATGGAGGGGCATATTTACATTTAGGAATAGTCAGCTGTTTGTGGGGAACAATGTGACTTCGGTTCAAAGGAGGCTGAACCCTGGTTGTTGACTTGCAGGGAGCAGTTAATGTTCAGCTCAAGTTGTAGAAGTTGCAAAACTTTTTACAGTGAAAGGTTTCCATACAACTGTTTGAAACTTCTTGATTAATAATAATAATAATAATAATAATAATTAATATGTTATTGTATGAAATGTGTGATTATATAAACTGATAGCCATAAGTGAATTTTATTCAATTATCTAATAAAAATTGATATAAGATTTGTTTTCATTTTCATGTACAGAAACTTGTGGTGATGTAAAACACTCAGTGCCCCCTGCTGTTAGACTTGAATACTGCACGTGTATAATCGAACTCACAGGCACCTACAGCTTTTTGAATAGTTACAGTAACAAATTGTACCAGCGTACTTTGATGTCTAAATGTGTACGCATAAAGCACAGAGCGGGTAAGAATTAAATTATTGGCACCTTACTGTACAAAATAAGGAAGAGTAGGGTAACATAAGACACATAAGATAAGGTATTATTACTATAACATAACATTCAATATGGACCAGGTTCTGTGTACTACAGATGAGATGTGGATAGTGCGTGGTTCATGGGTAACTCAAGGGTAACCAGTTTTACACAAAAACGTCACCCAACTGAAAGGATCACCATTCAGCCTGGGAACACAGTCATGTAATGTCCTCTGTATCTCTGGAGGAGCTTTGTCTGATAAACCACATGATGTCCTCAGGACGTCTTTCCTTGGGTGCTATTGGCTGCGATGCATTATGGGAATGTGTTTTTGAGCTACACTCACACAGGAGGAAACTCAGTCAGCCACTGCTGGATTTATATTCTTTTTTCTCATGTGGATTTCCCAACTTTAAAGAAGTAGAATGGCAAATTGCTCCTTCAATTTTTTTGCTGATATGCACAAAAAAAACACCCTGACCTTGTAAAAGAATCAGGTTAAAAAATCATTTTCTCATGGATTTTACAACCACATTCATTCAAATGTTTTATTTTCTGTTTCAAGATGACTTTGTTCACCACAGTCAAGAAGAACAGGTCAGCATATGCTTCCAATAACTGAAAAAAAGTTGCGTATTCTGTGGAAATTATACTTTTAAAATCTGTAAATAATCTTTTTTTAATATTTAAAACAAGCACCACCATATTCCAGAATTTTCTCCACATTTAATTAACCACACAACAGAGAGCTCTTAAATTTTACCTTTAAATTTTTGGAAGTTGATGTGATTTCAATTATTTAAGCCATGTAACGTTCCTTCCATCTAAATACACAGAGTCACAACCTCTGGGTTGTTAAGCTTCAGGTGTGGACAGCAGGACGTTGGAGTTTTGTTACATACCTGAGAGCAAGGCAAACTGTCGATGAAGCTGCTCTATGATGTCTACAGCCAGGAGGGGCCTGATCTCCTGCTGCATGATCTCATCTGTAAGGAGAGACACACTGATCAGATACACAGTTAAAACATCTATGAATTCCAGACAGTCAGTGAAGAGCCATGCACAGTGAGAGTTTTCCTCCTAGAGCTGAAGAATTTTATTTAACAGCCTAAACAGTATGATCGGAATACGTCATACAGTACAGCTGGGGAATAAATAAATTGAAAGAAGAAGACTAAAAACAAGTCAGCGAGGAGGGAAACTCACTGATTAGTGATTTAGCTAGGTGACAGCTACACATCGAATCAAACAGGCAAATCATAAGATCAGTTATCTAACCAAACCGCAGCCATCAGTCAGAGATCAGAGAAGACATATTACAGATGGCAACAACCACAATGGCAACCAGCTCTAATTCCGTGCCTCACACTATGTCACATTCAGTAACTAAAGGAAAACAGCCCGTCTGTAAAATAGCTGTTTCATAAAGTGGACAGACTGATAAAAAAAAATAAAAAAAATTGTAGCAACGCTTAGAACCTTAGAGGGAGTGAGGCGGGGACGGCCTGAAACAATAACTCAGGAATTTCAATGCATCCCTGGCCAAACTGTTCATGCAAACCATCAGGCCGCTAATTCTGTTGGCTAACCTTATTTGTTGATGCAACACACTAGCTATACATTTGGTCACTATGTTTTCCAGATTGCAAAACACAAACATTTGTGACTGACCAATATATTCAATTCCAAAAATCATTTTAGTAATTGCACGTTCTTCCCGGAGAAAGTGGAGACTGAATGTGTAGGCTACTATATAGTCATAGCTGCAATTGCCCATCAGCAATGGATGGTTATCATTGATGGCCATTATCAAAGGCAAACACACCCTGACTACAGAAGTAAATATTTTCTTTTTTTTCTTTTTTTGGTAAGTGTCAAAATTCCTGAGCTTTAGACTCACATAACTTTAAAAGCTGTTTTCAACCTCATTCAGAAAATATTCTTTGGTCACATCCCGTCATCGCATGTAGCCTATAGAGTAACTATTTCTGACTGGCATTCATATGAGATATATAGCATACCGGAAAAGAGAACAAAGCGTTCTCAGACGTGTCTTTAGAGCATCAAGATTCATGGATACATATGGGTACTCTTAAGCACAGTGTATGGTGAACAAACCTTTCTCTGTCACCGAGAATAAAGACGTGCATTAACACTGACAGTACTTTTATTACTCCAAAACATGCTTGCGTGTTGGTGGGCCTGGGGACAGACCAGTGGGGGAAGAGGAGCACAGTGAGCTAGCCTCTAACTGGGGCAATATCAATGCACCTCTGTTCTTAGTATCTGAGTCTGCTGACCTACCGAGGATGTGAAAGAAGCTGCTTCCATTACAAACTGTTCCACTCAGAAATGATTGGTAGTTTTAGTGATTCTAATAATGAACTGTGCAATGTTTAACAGAAAGCTGAGACTGTGTAGAATTAAAAATTCAAAGACATTCAAAGAGTTTAATTCATGTCAAGGAGCATAATGTAAAACCTGAGGAAGAAAGCTCATGTTTCCCCTTGAAAACAGCTGTTTGGCTAAAAAATATCTTGCTGGTACATGGACCTTGAGTTAAGGAATTACGTTTTTTTCATCATTTTTCATCACTCATGATTTTCATTTGAACCTGTTCCCTCTTGAATCTAAATGAAATCTAAAGAAGCACTGTGTATTTGTTAATGGTGTAGGTGGACATACAATCTGGAAATTTGAAAAGCTTCTTAGTTGCAAATTTTGCAATGCATCATGGAATACCACGCTGCTCTGGCTACTAGCAGCTCCCATATGCACTGTTAATCACCTGATTTTTAGATGCCTTCACCACTGTAAAGAGTGGGAGTTTATGAGTGTGTTTCCATTTGACTGAGTCATCTGTGCCATTAGTGGCAAATTGTTTTAATCGAGGGAGGGACGAGGGAAAAAATAACTGCAAAAGTTATATTGCTGTTTGTGTCTGTTCAGTGTATTATCTGTTTAATTCTGAATAATGCATTCATATTTGTTTACATCCCAACTCCAAAACATTATAGATCCATTCTCCAATGTTTTAAAAGAAAAAATCAATTAGGACTAATTGTTACCCCTCCAATGAAACCAAGACAAATAGCTGCAGAATATATCCAGCAGTAAATTGTAAACGCAAGTTGTTCATTTTTAAAGATGAAGCAAAATGGGAAAAACATGCACAAAACCCTGTGTACAAAAAGATGGATGGGGAGGAGGATCTAGGAAATGTTTTCTAGCTGCCCAGGAACATGTGGAACAACAGGGTTACGCAACCAGAGACTGGCTCTTAAGCAGGGAGGATGTTCTGCATTGTTGAAACATCAAAGTAGAGAGGAGTGGTGGAGGCAGGCGTGATGAATGACCACTTCAAGTCTAGACAGAAACACTCTTTTTTTAGAAACTGACAGAGGACTGAGGAGGCAAAGGGTAAGAGCAGGAAGCACTCGTATAAGAAGATGTCAGGTTACATAGGCAGTAAACACGTGAATAGGACCAGCGGGGTTCTTGTTTTCGGAGATTAAGTTTAGAGATTAGCGTTGAGTAGGTGCTGTGCTGAAGTTTCCGTATATGTTTTAGACTAGCAAACTAGTTAGCTGTCATGTTGGGCAACCAGTCCTTTTCCATCTAACTGAAATTATGTTTCCTAGATGGAAACCCTGAAGGGGCCTCTTCAAAGGGATAGGACATTCCTCAGTTTGACAAAGGGAGTTCCTGCTCAGCAGACAGTATGAGAAAGATGAATGGTGAGAAATAAGATATATTGTAGGTGCTATAAGAGACTTCATAATGGCATTAGCACAGTGTAAGTAACCAGCACAATATCCATAGGAATGACATTTATATTGGATGAATCTGCAATACACAATTTAAGTTGAGTGCCTACATTCAACATCAACGCAGGATGTCACATTTCTGATGTGGGTAATAAATCAATTTTGAATGAAGTGATCATAAACAGTAAACAATGTGGGAATCCAATGCTACAGTTGGTAGTCTGGTAGTATAATTTGAGCTAAATGTGGCAATGAAACAATATTCTCCTTTTCCAAACACGATGCATCTGTGCTTCTATTTGCGAAACACATATATCTGCTTGGTCGGAGGCTAATGACAGAAAGAAGCTACATCTTACCAGAAGATACTTGGACAACCAAATCTAACTGTCGTGTCCGGTTTCATCCAGACACTGTCAACGTGATATTTCAGTTTTTCCTTTTAATACATTTGCAAAAAAAAAAAATTTCAAATTCTGTTTTTCGCTTGGTCATGATGAGGTATTGATTTCAGATCGATGAGGTGACAAATTAAATGTTTGATCTTAGCATAAGGCTGCAACATTACACAAAAACTGAAGGGAACACTTTCCAAATAAACTATATAGCTACAGTAGTTCTGTTGATTACGTGTCTCTATCATGTCTGGTTTTTTCCCACATTCCAGCTCTGAGACATAAGCTGCAATTTGTGTGGCTTTGGTTGCTGTAAACTCACGCAAAGGCTTCTCCAAAATCACTAGATACCGTTCACGTGTGGTGAGGTTAGCCTCTCTCCCTTTGCTCTTCAGTCTCACAGAGTCTGTAACGACTTACACAAATGAATCTTACCGAGCATGTTTCCCTGCCACTGAATATTCTGTTTATTTATGATTGTTATTAAATACTTATAGCATTAAAATGACAAATGACGTTCTCTTGACGATGTATGCAGACAAAATCGTGATAATTACATTTGTGAATATTAAAAGTTAATGAAAAATATCGGTTATAGTAGCTTTAACTCTTCGGAATCCAAAGGTGGTTGCAAAATATTATTGTGCTCAAGCCCCTCAGGTGGCACTACCCTGATGAATCACACATGTGCAAGGTACAGGATTGTCTCTTATTATCATCCTGTCTGGCTCTTTCCCATCACAATAATATTGAACAAAAGGATTTTTTTTTACTGTAACTCATAGTTGAATGATATTTATGCAGGCCTTACATGCGGACAAGGAAAAGAAATTAGCCGATTTCAAATAGTTGGAAAGCTGTGTGCCATTTACAACATGATACTGACCCACTTACAGTATCTCTGTGTTTTTAATGTGGTTTTTTGTCTGCCTGCAGGGCCTCTGGACCTCAAGCCAATGATGAGCTGAAACCTGATTTTAAATAATGTTCAGTTGTGATAACGGATCAAGACTATCAACAGATCAGCAGACAGTCAGTGGCTTTACAGGAGGATCAGTTATTTTGCACAGTGTGCCATGATCTCTGCCCAAGGTGCTGATGCTGGGACGCTCCAGGATACAGGAAATTGTTGGCCACTCAACAGTCACGCTGACCAGCATGATCCTTCATTTCATACTGTCGCCTCCATGTGAAAATATGAAACAGGCAGCGAGAGAGGGAAGGAGCGAGAGGAAGCAATAGGGAGGGAGATAGACAGTGCTGCATGTGTCATGATGATCAGCCCAGTAGAGCAGGCTTCACAGCTAACTATGGCGCCGCCATATTTTTTTTTTCATTGTTTAAACACTGAGGCAGCCAGCAGTGGACTGAGTTGCTAATTCACCTTACATGAATGGCAAAGTTTAAAGAAATGTAAAAGCTCAGAAAAACAAAGAGTGGGTTCAGGACCACAGCTCCCAGTTAGACCAGTTCAAACAACAGCATAAGCGGCACACAGAAGACAACTGGAATCTAGTCTGGCTTCATTTAGCAGGATAATGTTGTGTGGCTTTGCTTTCTACTCTGGTCTGGAGTGTGTGTGAGATGAGCTCAGACCTACAAGAGTTTTATTTCAGAAAGATCCAATGAAGTAAAGATGTTGTAAAAATCATCACAGTGAAGAGTGACACGAGCCGTATGTGATGGTGTGTCTGCAGATGGGTTTTGGTGGGGCAGTCTGAGTCAAAAGTCCCAGGCTGATTTTTTACTCCCACTCCGCCCCTGTCTGTGTGTGCGCCCCTGACAACTACAGCAACACAAGTTTTGGCTTTTACACTCTGTAATGTTTAAGGACCAATCTCAGAGCTGGGAAAAAGAAAAACCAAAAGGCCTGACAGAGATATTGTCCTGTGTACAGAGACAGCAAAACACCAGTTTAGCCTTGTATCCTTTTTTCCCCCTTAGTCTGGAATTAGTCTCGTGTGACGGCACCCTCAAAGACGGAGCACACAATTACTTTTCTTTTTTCCTCCTTTCTTTTTTTTTTTTTTTTTTGACGGAACACGCAAGATGTGTGTGTGTGCTTCTCGTCAGTTTGATGACGGCACAAATACAAGAGAGTACATGTGTGGAAAAAGCAGTAGAGCCACTGAAACACCAGTCACGCTGCAGGTAGATCACAGAAGGCAGCTCCAAGAATCCGGTGACATCTGACTGAGCTGTAACACACATGATTCTCTGCCAAGTTGTCAGGTGTCTAAACTCCATGGCAACACACCGATGGTGCCAACACTACCTCACCCCCCTGTCTACACACACACACACACACACACACACACACACACACACACACACACACAAATACATCACAGACACTTTGGCTGACACCTTCCCTCATCCATCTGCTCTAAATTTAAAAGGATTAAGCAGCACGCTCTCACACACTGTCACTGCTGCTGCTGCTGCTGGTTTTCACAGACAGACTTAGCTCAACATTTACCTAGTCTCAAAGTCAACAGCATGATTTACAGCAAAGAGTAGAATCATCTTGGATTAAATATGGTGCCACAATGGCAACATTTCATTGGAGTGCTGTTGCATATAATCCCACTGTGATTGAAATGAGCAAATTAACGAGTTTATACTTTTTAAGCATTTAAGCTCTTTTAATATTGCTTCATGTGATGCTATATACAATATTAAATTAACTGCAAGAATAAACATTTGTCCCAGCCATGCAGTACACCCTAATTCACCACTAGCTGTCTCTTGATCCGACCTCCACCTCCAACTGATACGAGACAGTGCTCAGCTGAGGAGCTCATCAACGGCCCACACACAAGAAGTGGAAAAGCAGAATATGACAACCAAGTCAAGACATTATGAAATGAATGATGATGTAATGATATACCTTCACCATTTATGTTGAATTTAAATGTATTCATTTATTTTGTCATTCTTATTAGAATCAACCTGAGCAGTGACCAAAACAATCAATTACCACAGCTCCCTAATATCATCAGCTTCAATACTCACTCTGTCTGGCCTCCTCTGCTGTTTTAAATGCCATATGTACCTATAAGTACTATTCTGTAGCTGTGTTCAGACTGTGTTACCTTGTGCTATCTGCACATTTGACTGCTTGACTGTTTGTACAGTCTTTACGGTGGCCTGATCCTTCTATCCTTCTACCGCCTACACTTTTGCCCTGAATGTCAGAGGTTAACATAAATCCAACACACACCTACACCCCGCTTACACTTTAAAAACTACATATATAAAGCACTTTATATAACTAACACACGATGAAAAAGGATTTGAAGAAACCCTTTAAAAGATTCTGTGAAGTCAAAGAACAGGCATCTACCATCTACCTTGTCTCAACATAATAGTGTGCAAATAAACAAAATTCCATCATCCACCATTTAAAGTAAAAAGGAAATAATTTGCTAACTTAATCACTTTACCAGCAGACTATGGAAAAGACTGGTGAAATGGAAAAATGGTGACACCAGGCAGACAGAGTGAAGCATGACTGGCAACAGATGTGTGTGTGTGTGTGTGTGTGTGTGTGTGTGTGTGTGTGTGTGTGTGTGTGTGTGTGTGTGTGTGTGTGTGTGTGTGTGTGTTGTCTTCTGACCAAGCGTCTGCTGCCTAAACACAGCCCACAGAACAACACAGCGTGTGTAAGCACACGAATATTTACACTGAAAATCTACAGCTATAAATAGCTTTTCAGCCGGTTATGAGGCAGTGTGACAGAAGGAGACACTAAATGAATGAACAAAGCTAAATGTGAAGTGACAAACTGAGACCAAACTTCTGTGCTTGTCTGTGAAGTTTTATAGTGAGTGTGTGTGAGCATTACCTATAATGTGTTTGACACTCATCTCAACGCCTTCCTGGCTTGAACACGTACACAGGCGTACACGTAAATCCCTCCAGGAAAAGCAGTAATCCAATTAAATGGCAGTAATCTCATGGTATCCACGTCCAGTGAGGACAACACCGCAATATCAGTCTGTCAGAAACAGCTGCTTCTTCATCACTATCATGATTCTCCTCATCAACTCAAGACGGTTCCTGACATCCAGACCGACAAGCGTGAGCTTGTTGGGGTTTTTTTGTTTGCCCTCTCTTTGCTTCTCTAGTCACAAGAACACACAAACAGCTGGAGCGGAGCCCTGAACTGTGTGTGTTATAGTTGTTACGTGCATCTGTGGTCAGTTTTTCCAGCTCCAGCTGTAGTGAAACAGCTCTGCTGCGAGCAGCAAACAGCCTATCAGGGGAGAGAGGACAGGGTGTATGTGAAAAAGAAAGAGACGGGGCGGGGGAGGGGAGAGAGAGAACCACAGAGTGGGGCTGAGCTGCTGTTTGTGTTTGTGTGTTTGTGTGTGTGTGTGTGTGTGTGTGTGTGTGTGTGTGTGTGTGTGTGTGTGTGGTGGTGTGTGTGTGTGTGTGTGTGTGTGTGTATTCGTAGGTATGGATCCAGTCAAATGTGAACAGTCTGTGGAAGTGACTTTTATAAACCAGATGATGGACTGAAGTGCATCTCTACAGAGTTTTTCCCTAAAGAGTAACTTAACACCAAAGCCTCCTTTTCTTTGAGTCTCTAAGCTAACATTAAGATAGCAGTTCAAATGGCTCTGAATGCAACATTACTGACCCGTACAAACATTAAACCATCAGGTTACTCAGTTCTGAATTCTTGATGCCTATACGATGCCTATATGTGTCGGCATTGAAACGGCAAAGTACTTCTTTTTTTCTTTTTCTTTTTTTCTTTTCAGACAGAGATGAGGGGACAGTGGAGAAAAAAAAAAATCAGACAGAGCTGTGAAGAGGTCGCAGGCTCTCTGGGGTGGGGATGCAGTGCTGTGTGTCAAGGTGTATTCAGCTGCCACCTGCTGTTTAAATTCTGTGGAGAACAGATCGTGAGCTCTGGACTTGAACAGGTTTAAGGCCAAATCAAAGGTGTTTCCCTTACACACGGTGCACGGTGCTACAGTGCATCCTTCATATATTTGCTAAACCGTACAGCTCCTTGGGAACGGCCCTCAATATCAGAAAGACACAAATTATAGCTGCTATTGTTTCCCAACTAATATTACACTTTGACAACATCAGTTGTGAAAATGTGACGTCTTGAAAAATATAGAATCTCGTCAGACTTTCAGAAGAAGTTTCGGCAGTTAACTAAAGGAACACACTAAAAACTAAAGGAAGCACATGTTCCCGTCCACCTCCACCACCTCCACTCGTCTGCTGTGGCTTTTAATAGAACAGTACACAGTGATAGACTTAACTGTAAACACACGCCCACAATATACACGTGTACTCACGCCAACGCGCACACACACACACTAAGACCTGCTGGGCACAGACACAAAACTGCACATATATACAGACACACATGTGGACACACGCATTGTTTTCAATACAATGCTTATTGAGTCGTCAGACGTGTTTTGGGAACTGCTTCCTAAAAGAGCATAAACACTACTGTATTCCCAGGAAAGTATTGTGTGTGTGTGTGTGTGTGTGTGTGTGTGTGTGTGTGTGTGTTCAAGACTCTCTCCCACTGTACAAACGTTTTCAAAAATCAATTGATCAAAGGAAGTGAGAAAAGAGGTCATGTGCACATCACATCACACACACACACACACACACACACACACACACACACACACACACACACACACACACACACACACACACCTTTAAGAAACTCTGAGAACAGCAGATCTCTGTGATACCTGGAGTTATTTGATGTATCACACTTTTTGAACAGATACTTTAAATTACTGATTGTTCTTATATTTCCTTCTAGTTCAGTCTCTCAGTCTTTCAGGTGTTTGGTTTCCAAACTCAGTAAAAACAAATTGAGGTTTATAATATCAAGAAAAGCACATCCACCCAGTGCGTCAATATACGTCTCAAAGTCGTGATCAGTTCAGTTGCCTTCTGTCGATGCAGTCTGTGGACTGTACGTGGGAATAGATGAGTTTTATTTCTTAAAGGTCAAATTTCAGTTGCATTGTTAAGCTATTTTCACTTTAAGCCCTTCTCTGTAAGAATGATTTTTAAGTGCGAGAGTTATAAAAAGGCCCTTGTCTTTCTTCTCAGCAGACTTGCACTTAGAGTGAACATGTGACCGGTGCACCCGGAGCCTGCAGGTCCTGAACATCTCATGAGCTGCCCAGGCAGGGGGGCAACAGCAGCCCGGACCACAGAGACTGCACTCTCACAGCAGGTAAACACACACACACACACACACTCACGTATACACAGACAGACTGAAACTGTATCATTGTCATGATACTGTAAATCTCATGAATGTCTTTTCTTTAAATTCTGCCTAAAGTTAATATATCGTACAATACATTTATTTATTATATATTTAGTTTATCATTCAGTTTTAATCACGGTTGCGTCATAGTTCCTTCTGAGAACACAAACACACAGCTCTCTCTCCGGTTATATAAAGACCAGATGGCTCATAGTGACTGCCCCTGTACCCCATACTGCTGCAGTGCCCCCCCACAAGACCCCCTAGAAGAGCACAGTCATAAGCCTTCTCCAGACCTGCGAAACACATGTAGACTGGATGAGTAAACGTCCACAGCCCCTCCAGTAACCTTGCAAAAGTAAAGGGGTCGATTCATTGTTCCACACCCAAGGTCAGAATCCACACTGCTGCTCCTGGATCAGCACCTTGGCATGAGCTTTACCAGTGAGGCGGAGCAGTCTGCTACCCTGATACCTGGAGCACTCTCCTGCCTTCCCTCACCTCCTCTCTCCCTTTGCCCTTTTTCAATATGGGAACCACCACCCTGGTCTGCCGGACTACAGGTGCGACATTAAACAGGTGTGTCAACCAAGCACCTTCAGCATCTCAGGAGCTTTTTGACCACCTCAGCGATACGATGCCAGAGATATGAGTGAGGCTTCCCCTCAGTCTTTCATCTCTACCTCCTCCTCAGAGGACTGTTGACCAGGGTCAGTTCCTCAAAGTGCTTCTTCTACTGCCTGCCCACAAACCCAGTCAGAGTCAGCAGTTCTCCTCCCCTGCTGAGCACAGTTTGGACCGATCCCTGCTTTCACTTCCTGAGTCATCTGATGCCAGAACTTCCTTGATGCCAACCGTAAACAACTTCTCTGTAGCCTACACAAATTCCTCCGCAACCCGGGTGTTGATGTCTGTGAACGGTACCCTCCGGTGCCCATCTGCTGCTACAGGAGACCATCTGACCAACCATGCCCCGAAAAGCCTCCTCCTTCTTCATCTTGACGGCCTTCTCACCACTGGTCTCCACCAGCAGGCGCTCAGGTTGCCACAGCGACAGGCTCCTGCAGCCTTCCGGCCACATCTCTGAACAGCTGCCTCTACAGTGGAGGCTCTGAACATGGCCCATTCAGTTCATTAGGAGATCTGAACACTGAAGATCAGCCGTAAAATACTCTAAGAGGTTTAAAGATTCAGTCAACACTCCTGATGCTTATTTTGTAATCTTTAAGACTGAAATGAATAAGAATAAGTACTGCAAAATTAAATGTATTTATATTACATATACTATCCGTGTGACATCCTCCTTTCAATCTGTTGACCAGTAAGAGCTGTTTCTGTTGACTGACTCTCACATGTTCACAGATCTTACTGCCTGAAGGAGTACGGATGTGCAGAAACATGCTTGGCCTACTCTACATAAAAACCCTAAACCTCATCATCTCTCAGTGACAGAGTCATCACCATGAGTCACTATAGAGCTCTCTCTGTATTACCCTCTCTCCAGCTGAAGCTAAGCCTTTGTCCTGTGCCAGTGGATTTTAACTACTGTGCGTCTGGGTATGATAATTTATATATAATTGAAGACAAATGTAACTTTTATCTTTTATAATATAAGCAGATTCTCAAAAATGGGATGACTTTAATGAAGAAACTGCACCAGCAGAAGATAGACATTCTGCACACACACACACACACACACACACACACACACACTGCAGAGCTTGTGTTATTTTTGGGTGGTGTACAACCAAGGTCCAGGAGAAGGGGGGTTTCCTATTGGTTCTCAGGAAGAAGGCGTCAGTACAAGAACACAATCAGAGGATGTCTAATGACAGGATCTGCTGATAACAGGGCTCTTTCACACACACACGCTCATTCACATACACGCACACTCACACGCACACACACACACAAACAATTCCAATGAATATCGTTATCACCTCATGAAATATACACTGCTGATAAACGGGTATGGGCCTGACAGTGTCTTAACACCACACATGAAGGTTGAGTCACTACAGACACAAATGGATGTCATCATCCTTCTGTGGCATAAGAATGTGCGAACACCTGAAACATGTCATTCTCAGCAAATGTTACTCAAACAGGAGGAAACATTATCATAGTTTTTGGGGGACTATATTTAGTGGCGGATTAATCCATATTTGGTTTTCTGAGTCAAAATTAACTAGAATGTGTGTGTGTTCATGGTAATTAAGGAAAATGCCACCCAGTGCAAAGCTGTGGCTCTACGGCAGAGGGGAATAATGTACATCAGGCTTCAGATACACAGACTGTGCTTCGGTCAGTTTTTGGTCTTCTTCTGGATTTGTTGACAATTTGAAAAAAAACATTTTGCTGTGAATTCTATCTCTTAACTCAAATTTACTCTGAATCTTATGCATCTCCTGCAAAGGAGACATTTAACATTGGCACTTCCTGAATACGTGAAGTCTGAATAACTGACTAAAGTTCATCATAGTGTGGAGCTATATGGTTGTTGTTGTTTTTTTTTTTTAAATGACTGTGGGTCATATCCGCTCTTTCTCCTGCTAGAACAATGTCTTTATGTGACAGTGTTTTCATCTGATTGCTGATAACATATCCAGTTAACCGTTGAGAAATGATTACCTGAGAACCCCCTCTCCACCTATATCCCCCTGTAACTGCATTCACCTTATTAACAGCTGCTACCAGCTGTGGGGAGTTTTGGTGTCCCAGTGAGTTTAAATGAAGAACAGATTGCATGCTGCTCCTCCCAACTACACTTTTTTTTTTTATCTATCCCAACAAACTATGTGGAAAGACCCACTGTACAGTGCATCAAGAAAAGTGATACCTTGCATTAAATGGCTATGTTAATACTTTTGTCTTGTTGCTGTTTTTAGTTAGTAATATAAACCGCATTTAAAAACTCTGGAGTCTAAACATTATGTCTGAACATCATGGCCTGCAGCTGCTGCTAAATACAGCCTAAAGGAAAAAAAGAACAACTACAATCCTTTGGGGCTTTGACACTTCCATGCAGAAGCATATTGTTTTGTAAAAGTGAGAAATAAAATTCTTCCATTAAAGAAGAACATAAATAAGTCACATGCTCACACGCGCTCAGACACAGGGAAGGTGTCAGACTGATTTCATCTGGCTGTTACAGTCTTACAGCGTTTTTCTGACTGTTTTTTGAGCTCCTCTGAATGATATTCTGTGACACTGGTAAGTCTCTGCAGTTAAACAAATGATTTTGTCCCCGGTCCATTTCTGCAGTAAAGATAAAGAAAAATAAAGATTCCACTTAGTGAGATTTGATTTCCTCTGTAGCAGCAAAACTTACTGCTAACTTAAACTTACTTAATGTAGGCTGACAAAAACACAGGCTGACTAAGTCTAAAACACATATAAACAGTGGTTAGTTAAGGTTTGGTACGGTTTAGGCAGAAAAACAACTTGAATGAGATTAGGGAGGGGAAGACTGTGGTTTGGGTTTAAATAACTACTTTGATAAACCTGCAATAACTGATATTTTTGGCCCCTTGGGGGCGGCAAAAGCAAGTTGTGAACGTCACACTGACAGTGTATGTAGTGCATTTTCTGTTTTGTCCTAATGTGGAACACTGGTTTGCACTGGTGAAAATGGGACACCATTTCCAGATTCCTTTTAAAAGGGTAAGCATAAAAAGAGATACAGACCCTTAATACTACTTCTACAGTGTGGAGTCTGCACAAGTATTACGGCTCTGGGGGGGAATCTTCACCACTGCTGATATCAGACTAATAAAAGCAAAGTAAACAGCTCAGGACCAAAACAAACCTGACCTTGACTTTTGTTTTGGATGAGTTTGGATGTTTGTGTGTGTGTGCAGGATGTCGTGTCGTAGCTTAGGGAAAAACATAAACTGCTGCATTAGCACAACATGATTAAAGCACCAATTAATCTGCTTTTTCAGTTTATTTAAATTGCTTAAGCACATTTTCTGAATCACAGTCAAAAGTAAATGACTTCATCGACCAAAATGACATGTTGCATTTTCACTGCTTCAGCCAAGGCAATCAAATGTCTAAGGAGCTGTGCCGTTACAGTCTACTGATTTTTTGTTTTTGTTTGTTTTTTCTTTCCTTTTTTTAAATGAATTTCAACTGACAAACAGGGATCCAGCACTGAAGTCAAACTCCACTACAGCCACCTGGATGGCTTCAATTAAAACTCAGAACAAATGCCAACTTCAACAAAATGTCTGTTTCTAAACATTGGGCCAAATTTTCAATTTGACCAATACTAACACCAATACCCAAACTGGTTTATGGAAAACTACATTCCCATCAGCCTCAGCTGTACTTTGTGCTGAGTGTTAATTAACAAATATCAACACACTAAACTAAGATGGCCAGCATGGGAAACATTAAACCTGCTAAACGTCAGCATGTTAGCACAGCTATTATGAGCGTGGTAGCATGCTGACTGACTACATCGCACATGCACAAGCAGATCTGCCATCTTGGACAGCCACATATGGCACCACCGCACGACAAACCACACTGCCCGATTACCACTCCTGCACAGAAAATGAATCCATTTCTCATTTATTGTATGAATGTATTTTGCTCCGTTGATTTATCAAACAACAAAAATGACATCAACGTGACTCATGACAGACTCAAAATCTACCGACAATACTTTCAAACTTATCAGTCTTTTCAACACTTATCACATCCATAAGGCTGGACAGCTTCAGATCAGATTTAATATGCGATTGTTCTGTATTGAATAGCATTGAATTATAAACTAACAGCAAGAAAAGCCAACCTGTGCTGTGCTTGTTGATTAGGTTATGATAATTAATAATAATAATAATAATAATAATAATAATAATAATAATAATAATAATAATAATAATAATAATAATAATAATAATAATAATAATAATAATAATAATAATAATAATAATAATAATAATAATAATAATAATAATAATAATAATAATAATAATAATAATAATAATAATAATAATGATAATTTAAGTAAATTATCATCAAATCATATAATTCTTTGCAACCATAAATGTTTGCACCATATTAACTCAAACCTACACAGACACCGGAGCCCAACTGCAAGACAGGGCCCCAGAAGAAAGACTCAACTATGGCAACCTGTCTTTCCTTTGACCAATAACACAACTGTGACACTGTGTGACACTGTGCAAGGACATTTGTGATGCACTTGCAAGGTCTTGTATTAGGCTCTAGACTCTAAAACAATACACAAATGGACATGTTGAAGGGAAGCATGGAGTGAAGAGCAGAGGGACGGGTAGACATACTTCTTAGTGTGGCCATCTCAGTCTCCTGGCACACCCCCAGGAGGTGGTAGTAAGACTCCATTTCAGCAGTGGAGATCCGTATGGTGGAATAGGCTCGCCCATATTTACCACAGTTTGGACATTTAGACGGGAGGGTCTGGTATTGCAGCGTGCCTACAGCGTCCATCTCCAGTCACAAATCCACCTAATTTCATCTGGGATGAGAGCGTCTGTTTTCCAATCTACTGTATCTACCCATCAAGCCTGGCCCACCGGCCCTGCAGCAGAGGCAATGGTTCCTCGATGCTTCTGTCTGTCACACAAACAGTTTCATTCCCCTACGGCAAACGCTACTGCAGCTGTTCTCGCGCGTGTTCCCTGTAGAGCCAGCAAAGATGCCTCTAAGAGCCTCGCTTCTCTCAACCTGACTCTCCCTCCGTCGTAATCTCTGCATTAGAAAGTAAAGCCTATTACAGAACATTTGCATATGCCTGTCCCTGTGACTACCGCAAACACAGACAACTACAGCCTGCTGTGGGGGCGTGACTCCCCACTCAGGTGGGTCATTTCACCTGTCATCTCTATTCCTTTTGCTAAAAAAAGATGTTCATTTAAGTGACAGTGAAACTGGGTTACAGTAGTGCAGTCGGCGCTGACACACACTCAAGCCTTCTCAGCTTTTTCAAAACTCCTCACATTAAGCAACTGATGTGAAATCATACTTTTGTGAGGCGCTAACATGGAACATCATCTCTCAAACTAACAAAATCTCTCCATAGATTAAACTTCTGTCTCCATTTTTCATGAGAGGACAAAGCAAAGTTTTCAGGTATGCTAACTGGGCAAGAAGGACAATTGCAGGGGCCACAGCCCTAAATATCAACAATCAATATCAACAGACTCAAGAAGGCCCCTATATATTATAAGGTTTTGTTTGTCAATGTTTAATAGTGGTCCTAGATCACACTGTGAGACATCCACCGACAGCAAATTCAGAGCTTTGACGACCAAAGACCACAAACACTCACCAACATAGACGTAGAGCTGGTAGATACTGATACCACATTGGTATGTACTGTAAATGTACTGTTACAATTTTGTTATAAAGTTCTTCGCTGCATCTTAAAAAATAAGAGACGGTGCAGACAGAGGACGTAAGTTGCTGACATGTCTGTACCTGTACATTATACACACACACACACACACATATATATATATATATATATAAAAAGGAAAGGAATTCTCTCTTTAATTTTACCAATGCTCTTCTCTCTTTCATTCTGAAGGCATGCCCAGACAATGTATGTGTCAGTCCACACCACACACTTGACCTTTGTGTAGTTTTTCTAAGTAGCTTTAGTTAACCAAACTGGATTTCTCCCTACGGTGTAGTTCAACTTCTTCCGGTGTGAAGTAATCTGTAGCTTGCTTTCACTGTAGCTTCCCCAACACTGTGTAGCCGTCCCATCCCCGTTACTGACAATGCCAAAGTGGTACCAAGCAGGCAGGAGCACATTATGTCTCTACTTGTTCCTGGTGTTGTCCCTTCATCAGACGTTCACTAGTTTTACAAAACATGACTACCACACACATTACACACACACACACACACACACACAGGTAATTCTTTAAAATAGTCAATATGTTCATCACTTACACATCACCGATCCCATGTCGCTGCTGTTCTTGCTCTGAAGCAATCCACACAGACAGAAGGGGCTGAGCCGTGCAGCTAAACCAGCATCCAGTCCGACGTCCACAGCAACATAACACACATACACATAACACAAGACACTACAGTCCAGTCCTGAGGGCTCTCACCTCTCCCTCGGCGGCAGGACAAGCGCTCCTCTTTGATGTGTAAGAGAGCAAAAGAAATAAAGAGGGCGAGAGAGTGAGAGAGACAGGGGAATGTGAATGTGTGTGTGTTTTTTGTCAGAGCAGGGGTCTGAGCCTCTTCTGGCAGCCTTGTGACCAGCTGAGCGGCTCAGCTCTTACTACAGTTTAGAGAATTATTCTCAGCAACACTCCCATCGGGCAGCGGGGACCTCCCCCTGCATCCTTCCCCCTGTATTTTTACATGTGTCCCTTCATGTGTCTGCACTGGAAACAGCACATTTCCATGCTTTTAAATGGGACAGAATAATTTAATCATATGACTCACAACCCAGCGCTGCTCCTGGGGGCTTGGGTTTTCCCATTGTTTGAGGTTTGACCGCTGCTCTTTTAATGACATCATCTCATTGATACTTCTTCTGCAACAACAGAGAATTAGTGCGACCTCTTTATCTCCATGCCCGTGAGCATCCCTGTCATGAGCTGTTTAATCTGTGCTGTACAATGTTCATTCAAAACATAGATTTCCTTGATGCGTCTGTTTCACCGACACACTAACAATACACCCGTTAGGTGTGTCTTACCACTTCCACAGGTGGCTTGAAACTTGAATCTTAGGAGCATTTTCATCTGCATCTCACTGACAAGTCAGGTAAATACCAATCTGGAGCTAAATCATAAAGCTGTGGTCTCACAGTCCCAGGCTTCTTCCTTGAGGCTGATGTATGTATCTAACGTCTACATCCCTCCAAGCAACACCCCCCCTCTCAACTGTCCCCCTTCTTCCTTCCACCTCTTCCTCCTCCTCCTGTGTCTCCCAGTAGCCACTCTGAAAGGCCTGAGCTCCTGAAGTAAACATACGTCAGAGGCCTGCTTGTTGAAAATAGAACTTTTTCCTCAATAAATCACCTGTCTACAGGGCTTTGTTGTTGAAGTGCCATGTGTATTTACTGTATGAGCAGCCAAAGTGTAAAGGATGCACGCAAACACATACACACACACGCACACACACACATGCACGCACGGGTAATAAGATGTTCTCCGCCTGATCTAACCAGAAGTCACTGTCTCCAGTTAATCCTCTTACTATTGTATATGCAGGGGTAATTGTGAGGTCAGTCACAACATTAAAACCACCTCCCTAATGCTGTGCAGGTTCCCCTCACGCTCCCACAACAGCTCTGATTTGTCAAGACATGGACTCCACAAGAACTCTGAAGGTGTCCCACAAGACCTGCTGTTTTTGCAATGCTCCCAGTCATCTCGCCACCACACTTTGGCCCCTCGACAAAGTCGTTCAGGTCTGTACGGTTTCCCTTTGCTCCTGCTTGCAGCACATCAACTTCAAAAACCAATCATTCACCTGCTGACTAATATACATCCTCCCCTTTGATAGGTGCAGCTGTGACGAGGTAATCAGTGTTATTTACTTCACTTGTGAGTGGTTTTACCGATGTGGCTGATTGTTTGTATCCTCAGCTGTGCAACCGAAAATCCAGTTACACACAGAAACCAACAGACAGCTCACATAATGAATACCAAACACATTATATATCCAAAAATGGGGATTTGGTTTCTCAGTCAATAAGAGTCAAGACACAGCTGTTGTTCAGTCAGCATGTATTTTGGTTTTGGGTCACTGCACTCTCTACTGATCGTGTCACATCTCCTGATTGCAGGCTGCCTCGACAGCAATAGTAAAAGTGAAACTGATAGTGTGGTGAAGTGCCGATTGTCCGAGAACAGCGCCAGAGTCTTGAGCAGAAGAGAAGAGCAAGACAATGAATAGACTATATCAGTCGTATGTCTGTGCGTTAAAGACAGAACTCAAGTTGGGAACTCATGGCATAAAGCATGAAGCTATAGGCTAACATTATGTACTTTATCATTATAGCATTATGTATATTTCGACACGTTAGTCAATGTTTTGTGTTGCACATATTAATCAGTGAGAGGTGCTGGTTGGTATATTTTTTGACATGCAGAGGCTAGTTATTTCCCCCTGCTTCCAGTCTTTATGTTAAGCTAGGCTGACCATGTCCTGATATCTGTGATTTAGCTTTACATTTCCACCACTTATCTCAGGTGTAAACAACCTCAAAGAATCAGAACGGCACAGATCTGATCCGCACCACATACTGCAGGAGTTGGAGGATTTGATTTTGTTGTTGCCTTAACTTCATTGTTCTATGTTCATTCATGTCTGGATGAAAAATTATGTAAATTAATACCAACAGACCAGAATCTCTCTCTAAAATCAGTTGGATATAATTTAATATGAAACTATTCTGCTTACATTTTACTATAATCCTCATTCTTGACTGAAATGTTCACAGCGTTTTGGTCAACTAATCCTCTGCTGACCGAAACAAATGTTTTCATTGACTAAAATCTGACTGAGAATAAAAAGGATAACATCGACTATATATGACTAATACTGACATGGACTTTTTATCACAGGACTAACAAAGTCTGACGGGGCAAGAAACACAAGCAGTCACCGCTGTATTTGGTAAAACTGAAAGGAGGTGAACCCGAGAGGTTGGTAATAGTCCCTTTTTACACGTTCACAACAGATAAACCTTAAGTGGGTGTCGGCTACTTACTGTGAAAACTATGAAAATAAGACAATAAGTTTTATTAAACCAGAAGTATCCTTTAGGAGACTCAGCACAGCACAAAATACTCTTATGTCCAAGTCATGTTCTAGGGTGATGCTTTTTAAATCCATCAGCAAGAGAGACACAAGAGACTGAAGGGTGGAGGGAGAGAAACAGGGTGGAGCTTTTTCATACTTCTAGTTATTACATATCCCGAGTTTAACCCTTTAAAAGAATGAAGCGTCACATTACTTAACAGCAGTGGAGATGGTTGGGGTGGATGACTGTCACACAAGAGACCAGGGTTCACATCCCGCCTCCTGTCCCGTGGTTTAGGTAACAAAAGCACTTTGGTTAAGGAAAGGGGAAGGTCGTTTTTTTGGTTTTGGTTTTGGTTTTGGTGTCAGAAATCACTTTTTCTAGCCACACAGTCTTTCCCTAACTTTAACCAAGTGCTGTGAGAGTCTAGACATAACAATAAAACAGTTAGCAATGCTGCACTCACTACACATGGATATTGTACTGATATTAAAGCCAACACTATAACGCTGAACGACACATGGTGCGCTCCGACAAGTTCATTCTTGACTCCGGGGGGCTCCAGCCCAATTTAACCACTGCTCGCCATCTCCCTGATGATACGGAGGGTGTTAATCAAGCTATACGATATACGCCATTAGAATAAAATGCTGTCTATGGGTAAAACCTATTTCTGCATTAGCACAATAATTCTGCACTGGAGTTTAAACTGTTCCAGGCAGAAGAAATCAGTTTGTATATTAAATTCTGCATCTTTCAATATCATCCTCTCTTGTTTGATTGGTGCAGATTAGCTCCTTTACTGCTCTGAATTGAGAGACTTGCTTGGCATGACAAGTACAAGTAAAATGCAAAATGAAAATTCAATCAATATCATCGTGTGGAATCCGCAGTGGAGTATTTTGAATACATGAACAGATTTTTTATTCAGCAAACTATAACAGCAGCGAGGATGTGATTCAAACAGGTCAGTCACAGCTTTTGAAACAGTCACAGTTTTGGCACAAAAACTACTTTGTGAGGAAAAAGATTAAGGTTTGGGTTAAAGTATGTACTTACTTAAGATTAGCTGACCTTCGTCATCGTGGTTAGAATAATAGACACATAGTTTAGGTTGTGAAATGATAGTGGTTGAAACAAACAACGATGACTGTTAGTTTCAAATGGGAAATGAACAGCCGCCTCCTGAGTCAAAGTCCTGTGTTTTTTGACCCATCTCATCTTTTTCACTGTCCATGTCCATGAGTGTGTTCTGCCCTTAACAACAGCTTGCTTCCCTCAGTCAAGTGCGCTAAGGTGATCGACAGCTCACCTGACCTTGGCTCAACCTGTGCGGTGAGAAAACTAGGCCACACTGTGAAATCAAAGTTCACTTGTGGATCAATTCTATTGTTCAGCTGTGTTGTTGTGAACAGGACTGGTCAGCTGGCCTCAGTCCAGCTGACAGAAAGAAAGACAAAGGATATGGTAACCCACCCCTCTCCTCCACCACCACCACCCCCGTATCAGAGACAGGAAGAGGAAGCAGAGAGAATGCACCTCTGACGTCATGACAACAACATGGGGGCTTGTAGAGGGGGCCTCTGGGTAATACCACAAATCCGGAGCAGCTATCAGAGGGTAGCACTTGAGATTACAGTAGATGTTAACGGTGAGAAAATCTGTCTTTAAAAATCTAAATCTCAATATGTTGTTTCCTATACAAGGCCAATATTCTGTAGTCACTTCTGAGAGCTTCCATGATGACACACTGTGTCATGGAAGGTAAACATCTAGCAAATAAAGTATTTTCAGTTGTTTGAAAATGTAATTGTTAAAGGAGTAGTTTAACATTTTTGAGAAGTATATTTATTTGCCTTATTTCCGAGGATGACAACAGAAAATGGAACATGGAGCTGGGGTCAGGATGTGGTTATCTTGGACTAGAAGAGGGGGAAACTGCTAGCTAGCATGTCCAACATTTAAAAGTGTGCCATGTCTATTTAAGCCTTGCTCAGATGTAAGCCTAAACATGACAATTTGTGCTTTCCATAGGAGTTACACTTTGGTTGGTGGTGTCTCTGAACTGTTTCTGATATTCCCTGAGCACATTCATGGTCCTAAAATATCATCACATGGTTGCACATCTGCTGCTGTTGTTAAAGTCAAAAATTTCCTTCATCATGATGTAACTGGTGAAGCTGGAAGTGTGCAGTAAGGAAACCATTTGAATAAAAATGAAACCAGCTGTGGCCTCTGATCTTCCCATTTGTCACCTCTCTGTGTTCAGGGACTCAAGTTATTCACCTTCCTTTGTTCCAGGCCACAAAATCTTCACTTCTGAGTGACGGAGACTGTGAACATGTGGTCAGTTTTTAGCACTTCAGTGTCCTTCATCTCTTTTGTGTCATATGTTTCTTCCCATCAACGATAAAAACTGGGCATCTAGCCTTAGCAACTGTATCATCACAACTGGAGCTCTTCAGGTCTGTGACAGGACAGCACTCATTATCCAGGAAGGCTTCAGCTGAAGGATACAGGTTTAAAAAAAATTACGATGGCTACGATTATGTAACATGAAAAGAGTGTTTTGTGAATCCATATCTGTACTGAAAGGTTATTTTAAAAAGAGAAAGAAGCTCCTCTGAAAGCCAAATGAGAAGATCAATATTTTATTTAAAGACATTAGGAAACTAAAAGCTGTCTTAGTTTCAATCTTATAAAACTGTTGGCGCATAAGCAGCACTCAAACAGCTGTAGTGGTATTTTCCTCAACTTAAAATTGTCTTCACTCGTACAGGTAGGATACAGGAGGTTTATTCTAATGACGCATGCAGTGCAGAGCAAGTTTTTAACAGGTAGGGATGGCCACACTGTCTGTGTGCCCAAAACCCCCAGACATTAACGTTATTGTTCTTGCAATTAAACTATTCAGGAGCAATTACTGTTTGGAGCTATTTCTTGGTAAAGTGACTACACATAGTATTTCAATACTGCCAGTCATCATAGTGGGTTTGCCAATTGGTTGTATTGGTGACAATAAATCATACGTTAGTAAAAACCATTTTCACATGTTCAAAATGAGCTTCAATTTCCACAACCAACCAACAAAACCACGAGTTAGCATGCTACCTCTCTCCGTCTGCTTCACACAGATGTTAAATATGTTCTCCATTGCAACGATCCTGCGGTTAATTACTTCACAAAGTAATTGAACTATTTTACGATTTTAACGATTTTACTCCAGTCATTTCATCCACACTCAGTTGTGGCTGTCATGCTAATCCTCTTAGCCCCTTTGCCAACAGATGACCGAAACACTCCACAGCTACCATTCCTGTATTTAGTTGTGCATTATTTCATTCAGCCCATCCATCTGTACAGCAAATACTACAAAATACTACAGCAATCAATGATCAAATTATTTAAAGTGAATATTAATGGATTTGACTTGCATTTCAAACTAATGTGTAAATTGAAAGGGAAAGAAGGCATGAGAATCTACTTAATTTGTTAATTAAGGGTGTATTAAATTAGGTGTTTTCAAGACCTGTTTTGACCCATTGAAATTAAGGGGATTTTTTTATGTTTTCAGAGGTACTTTCAGCAATAATTAAGAGCATTTTGAGTAATTGTTTTTTTCACAACATAACTGCTGACTGTGTAATACAGTGTTGTTGTTACTAAAAGGATTTCTCACAAAATCATATATGAAGTTTTTATGATACAACACAGTATGGCCCAAAAGGTTAAGTATCAGTATCAATCAGCAGTCCTCCTCCACTTTCTATCACTCTACAATATATCAATTGCCAGGAATCCAACGCCACCTTTCTACTCTCATTTGCTCAGAGCAACAAAACATGGCAACATTCAACATCATCCATTCCTTCAAAGCTGACCGTTTCACTAGAAGCAAATGTCACTCACAGGGTCCCGTTAACCACCAGCTTAGGAGGGGCTCTCAAACTGAGCAGGGCGAGGGGGGGGGGGGGGGGGATTCAGTTCAGTGGAGCTTTGAATTGAATAACAATGTGACTGACTATCTGAGCAGCAAGCTCTTATCTGCAGACCTCAGTACGACTCATCCTGACACCCCGCTTCAGTGGGACATGAGTAGCCATTTTAGATCGAGCGTCCGTAAAGCAGCATGATCCACATTCATGAATAATGTAGGAGGGGAACACAGGCGTTATGGAAAATTACACATCGCGGTGCTGCTGTGACATCATCGGCCACCAATGGGGGATTTTGCTGTGTGATAGATAATTGATAATGTTTGTGAATGTGAGGATGTGTGTAAGGTGGTGGAATGATGCGGTCATAATCCTCCAGACCACACCACCCCACCTAGGAAGCTAAGAATTGTTTGAATACACACACCAAAAACTTTTAACATTTTAATATTTCAGCATTATATTTACATTTTCGCTAAATGCTATTTCCATGTTGATGCCTGCCGTCACATATATATATATATATGTATATATGTATATATATATATAAATATATGTGTAAAACATTAAAAATCTCAAGCTTCATGTTAGTGATCAGATTTATGCAAATGTGCATTCAGATTGTGTTACAAGATTTTTGAATGTGTCCACAAATCTATAAATAATTATAATTTATGAATATGTACATGAATCTGAATGCATACACTAATCTCTATATATGCGTAAAGGAATCTGAAAATATGTTCAGTTTGTGAAATCACCATTTACAACCATGTACACCATGAAGAGGAAGCTCCATTTCCAACAATGTTAGCGCCTTGCTGAACAGTAGCAAGTCAAGTCAAACAACAATGTAACGACAGTAGAACAATACAAAACAACAGTAAAAACAATCATTTAAGGGGAGTTATGGTACATGGTAGGCTACATACTATTTCCCAACAAGTTAGCTAGTTACTAGTAAGTGTACTAAATGCTAACCACGTCTTTGCTAAAATGTTGAAAATCTGTCTATTCAAACTGCTCTTTTAATAAAGTACTACAGTAGCTGTAAATCAATTTATAAAATTCCACAAGCCACAATCAAAACAAGGGTAGTTGACTGAAACTGACAGGAAGTGATTATTAGATAAATACGGTGGTTATAATAGCAGCATCAGATGACTCCGTGATGTGACAGTCATACGACCTCGACAGTCATTTAACACACAGCGAGGAGAGCTGAGGTCAGTTGAGATGCATTATGTCCCATCATTTGATCTTGTTTCTCCCGCTCTGTTTGGTCTACATGACACTAATGAAGGGCCAATATGACTATCAGACAATAGGCTGTCTTCAAAAGGACTGGACAAAGAACGTAGAGAGAAAAGGATGACATTGCTTTAAAATTGTAGGATGATCCTTTGTATCGTTTTATTTATATTCTGAAAGGATGCAAGTGTATGGTCGTCTACAAAGTCACATGAAAGGCATGCATATATAGTGTGCGGTCCATCTAATGTAGTGATATAGCCTCTGCCGAAGCTGTGGTCCTGCAAACAGCTGCGTGGTTCAAACAGGAACAAGTGAGCTCCCTGCTGGTCAACGAGCAACACTGTGTTGTTGGGAAGGAAAGAAAACTAGAAACAGGGGTAAATAAGTAGAGTAACAGCACATAAGCTATACTGTCCAACACTGTCAATATGTTGCTTGCCTTTTGCTTTCTAAAACGACACATACAAGGGTTTTCTGATGTGACGCTCCTGTCAGTAGGATGGCATCGTTTGTCTGTGCTTCCCAAATCCATAAAAAAACACACAAATTATATCATAGAATAACTGTTATATAATACTAAAAATGTAAACATACAGTTTCATGACAACTCTAACTACATATAGTCTTAATGAATGTGCCACAGTGTGTTTCATTTCTTATGTGACAGTTAAAAGCTCCTGAATCTTGAATATAGTTCATGTGATCATATCATATGATCTTCCAGCCCCGTCTCCTAGAATTCACCGTTATATAAAAGTAAACAGCAATAGTAAATATGTTTCATAGGAAATGTCGGAATCCAATAAATCAAACGGGGGTCCCTTGGTTAGTAGAAGCTAGCACAGTTTCCATGGTAATTGTCTGTACAATACCCCCAACCCCCGCCAACCTCCCACCCACCCACCAACCACCGAATGGCTGCAATGCAATACAGGAAGTGCAGTCATGGAGGATGCTGTGCGATAGTCTCCAGCGTGGCACATTAACCTACTTCCCGCACCAGCCGGGAAACAACCCGGACACAGAACAGGAGAGGAGGAGGAGGAGGAAAAAGGATGGAAGGAGGAAAGGAAAGGAAAAAGATAAGTGAGGGAAGAGAGGTGATGGGGAGGCAGAAAGAGAGGGAAGAAGGGATGGAAAAGGATGGGTGGGAGGGAATGAGGAATGGTGGGGATGCAGGGGGGATGGAAAGCAAGGAACCACAAGGGAGGGAAGTGACTAGGAAAAAAAAAAAGCAAAGGAGAGATGGCAGGATAAGGCAAACAAGGACGGTAGAGAAAAGGTGAAAGGACATAAAATAAAATTGAAGTGGCTAATAGCAATAGATTTTTAAATCCATTAAATATTAACCTTTTAAATAAAAAAAGAGTGTAAATAGGATTTCTGGTTATTCACTAACATGAATATTTACACATAATTACTAAAATTACTAAGCCCTAATCACACTAAAGGTACTACAGGATGTTTGCTGCAAACACAGAAAATCAGATACTGCAATCTGCAAATACTCACTCAGATGAATCAAACATCCACACAAGCAAATCTAATTAACAATTAATATATGCTGCAGAATAGAGAACTGATGATAGTTTGATACAGTAAAGCGCTGATAAGCAACATTAATCAAACTCAAAGACTCCCTTGTTGTATACTGATGACATTATTTCCCCTCTGCCCATGTGCAAAGCATCCCTCTGCATCTCTCCTCACTCAGCGGTCCCGATGAGAGGATGGCGATTCCCCGCCTCTCTTTCAAGCTACTCTGCCTCTCTTCATATTTACAACCAGCTCAAGGATTTCCAGAAGAAAAAAAAACAACTGCAACCTTGAACGACATCTTCCTCCATACGCTTCAGCTAACGACAGGGGGATAGTTCCACCAGAGAAGAGGCTTCTCCTCTACGTTTTACAATTTCCCACAGTGGAAGGACCTTGAAAACAAAAAGCTCCTCTAGGTCTAACCATCTGAAAGTGTGACGATGAAGGGAAAAAGGGGAGAAATGTAACGACTTACCAACATGAGTGATGACACACTGCACCCTCTGTAGAAGCTCCTGGACCGACATCTCGTCTTCTCTCAGCCAGCACAGCATCTCAGGGTGTGGGTTGCATCCACTCTCCTCTCCTTCTCTCTCTCCGCTGCCACGCCTCCTCCAGTCACCCTTCCTTCCTCGACAATCTCCCTGCTATCGCTCCCTGATCCAATGTTGTCCCCCCAAGTTTTCTTCTTTGCTCTGCTGCTTCTAGTTTATAGTTCTTTTTTTTTCTTCTTCTTCTTTTTTTTTTTTTTTTTTAATTTTCTTCCATCGAGCCTCTCCTCTGCTTCATCACAGCTCCTCCAAATCCAAACAGTCACAAATCCTGTGGATGGTGATGCTACTCCCAGCCATTCAGCAAAATAGTCAGCCTGGGAATAAAATAATCAGCTTGTTAACCAGGCAGTCAGAGAATAAAACAGCAAGTAGCTCGGCCAGCCAGCCAGGGAGTATAAGATAAACAATCAGCCAGTGTTTAGTGATCAAAATAGCAAGTCAATTTATGAGCCAGTCGAGCAGTAAATAAACACCAGTCAGTCAGTCATTCAGTCAGTCAGTTATTGGACAAAAGAGACAGTTTGTCAGCCTGTCAGTGAGCAAACTACGCAGTTACTGAAAAACAGTCAGAAAAATCATTAAAGAAAAGAGCCAGTTTGTCAAGAAATGTGTAAGGCACAGCCCAAAACAGACACACAGTAATAAGGTTTTTAAAACTAGTCAGCAAAATATCAGCCACTCAAACAATTATTCAGACCTTTTCATGATGCTGGCACACCTATTCTCCAAGTCAAAAACACAATAATCCACAAAGCAAAAAAAGATGTTTAAGACATGGCAAACCTAGAAAAAGCAAAGGATGCTCCTGTATGTATGTATATATATAAATATATATATATTGTCAGTCACTCCCCTTACAGGAAGACTCTCCAGGCTCTGGGTAGGAAAGCACTGTTGTTTCTGCTTTGATGATGCTGTGTTTGCTATAATAAAGAAGATGAGTCACGAAGAGGGAAAACGAATCAGAGGGCTGCTATACCTGCAGGGCGGAGAGAGACACACAGAAACAGAGGGGAGGGTGGATGGATGGGGTGGGGGCAGGTTCTAGAGAGAAATCCTGGTGCCTGGAGCTGGGCTGTGGATGGATCGGAGCCACTGAAACAGACTGATCATCAAACTGAAATATTTAAGGATTTTATTGGATTTAAGGCAGGGGAGATAACACGTAAATTCATTTTTAAATTAACAGTGTCGTTTTTTGAGTCACTTAAAAGACAATATCATTGTTAAGCATCTCTGATTTCACCACCAACAAAACAAATGAATAGCCTCCACTCATCATTTGTCATTAATGCTTTGGCCGCCTGGATTCATTCATGCTACCAGAGAACTCAGCTGATCCCGCTCCCCATTTTGATTAAAGCAGTGATGCCTGGGCGGAGCATTAGCATCTCTCCTCGAGTCTAAGGCTCCTGGGACCGTGGAGACTGCTGGGAGACAACCATTAGCCTGAGACATCTGTGCACGGCCTAACCCTGCCACTTACTGCGCTCTGCCAACCAATTAGAGGCCCGACTGAAGGCTTTCAGACAATAGAAACATGCAGCATCGATGACACAGCAGCTGCCAGACAAAGCGCACCATAATCCTGAACAATGTGTAATGTGTGCAGCCCACTGTCCATATGCAACATTGTTGATTTAGTTGAAGTCATTTTGTTTGTTGTAAATACCAAATTTATAAATAACTGGCAAAAAAAACATGCCAATTATCGCAGTCCTAATATTGTGCAATAATAAAGTAGAGTAATGTAAGACGAGCATGAGTCGGTTCAGTTACAACCCTGTAGCCTACAAACCTGGATACTCCACTACACTCAGCTGCTGCTGCTGCCGCTGCTGATACCAGCTCTCGTACAGACTCACTGCACTCGACACTTTCCGTACACGCTGAGCTGCACTACGTAAGCCGAGGAAACGCTTGGGGGTTTATGGGCTCAGTCAAACATTGCAGACTCAGTGCTTGTAAATCTGTGGATGTTGCTCCTGACTCCTGCTGCCGGCGGTCTGATTAAGTTACACAACTTTTAGTTTTATGATTATTGTTTTGCCTCGGGTTCGTCCAAATAGGAAATTTTAATAAAAACGACACTGCAATGCCCGGGAGCGACAGCTCCTCTTTTTCAGGCCAAGTTCTCAATTTAGCCTATTTCTAACCACAGGCGGAAAGTTTGTTTCAAAACTGTAAAATGAAAATCCACAAGCGTAGAACTGAGATCTACAAATGCTTTTTCGCTTCACAAATAGAAAATTGATTCACAAATGTCTGTTTGAAAGTTGTAAATGTAAGGAAGATACAAATACTTTTCATTTATTTGTAAATCGATTGAATTTATTCACAGATATTTTTTATTTGTGGAATTTGTTTGTGTATTTGCATATCTGTTTTATATTTGCAAGATATTTTTGTGAATTTGCTAATTAATTTTTTGTACTTATAGAAGGTGTTTTATATTTAGAGATTACACATTTACGCACGGATTGTCGATCAGTTCACAGAAATAATACTGAAACAAATCTACCTCCGTAGGCCTCTGTATACTGAGGGACAAACACTAGAGCATCCCGGTGTAGCGTCGCTAGGAGACGTGAAAGAGCAAGGGAGGGGCAGGACTAACTCCAGCGTCAACAGCATCTGATTGGAAGCCACGAAATTTCGTCGGCGGAAGTTATGTTTGCCGCCAGAGCGGGAAGACAGTACTGCTGTTACACATGTCAACAACCGGGTAGTGATATCATAGCTAGGCTTTAACACGCAGAAACCCCCCGACTGTGGAATATTCAGGTGAGAGTTTGCCTCAACAGCGGTTGATATATAAGGTAAGCTCGATGTGTCTCTGCAGAATCAACAGGTAACACTAGGCTAACACTGTTAGCTAACCAATAACGAACTAGCCCGCACCAGCTAATTGTTGTTATCGGGTTGGTAGCCATCATATGAAACGTTAGCTATAATTTATTCCATTGCAACTAAATTATCTTACGTCAATGGTTGTCATTTTAAATGGTAAACGATAAAATGCAGTTCTAGCAGCTAATAAGGCTGGTGTTGAGAGGTATCTATTATTTTGATTTTCAGTTTTCTCACATCTAACATAGCTACGCACTTAAGAGAAACTGTTCTGTAGATTATCTTCTATTCCGTTAACTCTACCACTGACCATACTATCTGAATAACGGACTAGTTAAATGGTAGCAAATGTTATCTCTTGTAAAATTAAGCTTTTTGGACATCACTCACAATCGAGCTACATTAAAACTAACGTTACAGTGTTGAATTTCATCTTGTGGTAAAACAAAACATACAAAGTGAGATTTTATTGTACGAAATGTAACTGCAGTGTTCTTTAACATTACATTTTTAAGTTGGATAAGTGTTGTGTCCATTAAAAAGTGGATCATGACTGAGCTAATTCCCAGCAGTCTGCAAGACTTGAACATGAAACTCTTGAATGCAGCAGGGGTATTGTTTAGTTCCTGGTGGTAAAGGTGGTAGTTTGACCCTCCTGGATATCCATTAGATACTACAGACATGATGTATCTGATATCCAAGGGAAACCTTGTGCTGCAGCTTTGTTTATGTGTCATATTTATCCATGTGTGTGTCTGTTTCTGCATCTTGTATGTTTATTATTATCCCTGGATGTTTCTGCTGCTTTTACCAGAGTCAGAGGTCAGGAGTCATGCAGGCCTTTTTGAAAGGAGCAACTGTTCACTCTACCAGACCTCAGAAAGACAAGGCAGCAGCAGGGCCCAGTACAGAGAAGAAAGCCAAGGCTGTTCCTTGGGTAGAAAAATAGTAAGTCTGAACCCCAAAGGTGTGCTATGTCTGTTTGATTGTATGAATCAGGCTGTACTGGACTGCATTATATTGAGAAGTGTATCTAATATTTTGTCTTCCTCATGTTTGTAAATGGGAAGAACAAAAAAATAGAAACACCTCTCATAAAATGTAGCACAACCTTTAACTGTGACCTCAGTAAACCTATAATTGACTTTACACATTTGCAATAGGTGTTCCATGACCACTGAGTTTATGTAATCTGTGAAGATGAATCATAGCCTTGCAAGGCTATATCAAATGTGTCTAATAAACTAGTGAGATATAGTAAATAAATATTAACAGGCTCTGTTTTTGCAAACCTCAGCAGGCCAAAGTCTGTTGATGAGGTAGCCTTTCAGGAGGAGGTGGTAGCAGTGCTGAAGAAGTCTCTGGAAGGAGCAGATGTAAGTATCAGGCACTCACACTAACAAACACTTTATTAGGAACACAATACTAAAACTGGGTAGGGCCTCCCTTTGCTCTCAAAACAGCCCCAGTTCATTGTGGCATTGATTCCACAAGATGTTGGAAACGTTCCTTTGAGCTTCTGCTCCATGTTGACATGATTGCATCCCATAATTTCTGCAAATTTGTCAGCCGCACATTCATTTCTGCCACTCTCCTGTTCTACCACATCCCAATGGTGTTTTATTGGATTCAGATCTGGTGACATGGGAGGCCACTGAAGTTCACTGAACTAATTGTCATGGTCATGAAATCAGTTAGAGAAGATTTTCGCTTTATGGCATTTTGCATTATATAATAAACAAGGAGGTATACAATTATAACATATATATTATATAAAATAACTTAAAAAAAACAGTTCACAAACAAAGACAAATATCAGCTAAATTATGCATTCTTTCTGTAATGTCCTACAAAGTCTCATTGGGGTTTGTGTTGTTATTGCAGCTTCCCAACTTGCTTTTCTATGGCCCTCCTGGAACAGGAAAGACCTCCACCATCTTAGCTGCTGCCAGAGAACTTTATGGGTGAGTGAACTGTTAATAGGGTTGTGGGTAAGAAGCAGAGACTTCAGCTCTTTGTCAGTTACTCTTTTTTTGTTTTAGTTAGATTATTCACCTGTTTTCTGTTCATGGACATTTTCTTCTTGTATGAATCTCATCCTCCTCCACTGTCTCCCCTCCAGTCCAGAGCTGTTCAGACAGAGGGTGCTGGAGCTCAACGCCTCAGATGAACGCGGCATCCAGGTTGTCAGAGAGAAGGTCAAGAACTTCGCTCAGCTCACCGTGGCTGGAACTCGCTCAGAGTGAGTCAGCATTGATATTAATATAGGGCAATTTTCCTGATGGATGCTGGGTAATAACCATATAAACTAAAAAAAATGCCTTCATTTTTTTGAAAAACCTTTAATGTTGGGATGAATAGTTTTTGATGCGTCTTTGTCAGAGAATTCCAAACTCATGCTAAAACTTTCAGTCACTGTGTTCTTCTCTATTGTAGTGGGAAGCCATGTCCTCCTTTTAAGATCATCATCCTGGATGAGGCAGACTCTATGACAGCACCAGCTCAGGCTGCGCTCAGACGGACCATGGAGAAGGAATCGCGCACCACCCGCTTCTGCCTCATCTGTAACTACATCAGCAGGTCAGCTGACTGATCAGTCATCAGCACACAAACACACTCTCTGCGAGACTGGTCCTGACTTTGCTGTGCGTCTGTGTTTTCTAGGATTATTGAACCTCTGACCTCCAGATGTTCCAAGTTTCGCTTCAAACCCCTTGCCAATCAGATCCAAGAACAACGCCTGCTTCAGATCTGTGACAAGGAGAACCTCAAGTACACCAAAGAGGTAATAAAGAAAGGATATGACAGTGTTACTGTAAGGCGGACCTGTAAGACATTTTCAATCTGTCTTTCATTCCTGTGGTTCAGTTCAAATATTGATACAGCTGCCAACAACATGTCATCAGAGCAGCTCTGTCCTGTGACAGCAGAATAGAGTGAATAGTTTGAAATGAAGTTGGATGCTAGAAAACTTAAGTGAGAGGCAGTCAAGGGGATGTGATATTAAATGTGCTATTTGTAAGTTTTGCTATCGCTACCATAGCCAGCGTTAGCATTAACAGCTGTTTACTTACCAGTCTAGAAGAAACGTTGCAACTTCAGCATCAAACTTCATTCCTTTACTCACCAAGAGAATCTTTTTAGGCTTCAGGGCTGGCAGAGAACTCCAACTGCTTTCTTTGCACAGTGGAGGTGTGATGATTGTTTCTGTTCATCTAGAGTATAGCAGCATTGGTGAAGGTGTCTGAGGGAGACCTGCGGAAAGCCATCACCTTCCTCCAGAGCGCTGCGCGCCTCAACAGCGACAAGGAGATCACAGAGCGTGCTGTCATTGAAATAGCCGGGGTGAGACGCACTTCTTTGTGTTATATTGGAGGCTGGAGAAACTGATGAAATCTTGCGTCGCTATATTTCAGTCATGTCACCGTTGTGCTGTTTTATAGGTTGTCCCTCCAAAGATGATCGACAACTTGCTCCAGATCTGCTTCAAAGGAACATTTGAGAAACTGGAGGTTGCAGTCAGTGTAGGTGTTGACATATCAGTGCTTTGTCTCTGCATTTGTGTCCTAAGTTTATAACACTTTCTTGAGTGTCAAATGCTTTTATTTTCTTGTCAGTTGTTCAAAATGGAAGATTTGAGATATAATGTTTCACGGCAAAGACTTTAACTTAATATGTCATTATGAAAAATAAGCAAACAAATTAAAAAATTACCAAAAAAGGCCAGTTTCATCTGTGATGTCACACATTAACTGATTTAACTACTCTGTATATTCCTGATGTTGACATGCAGTGAACTCACATTCTCACATGGTGATTGTCTCCCCTGTCAGAACATGGTGGATGAAGGCTACGCAGCCACACAGATCCTGAGTCAGCTCCATGAGTCTATCATAGAGCAGGACCTGAGTGACAAGGAGAAGTCAGCCATCACAGAGAAGATGGCGGTAAGTGATCTGATGCAGCGCTCCTTCTGGTGGAGCTCCAGGGGTCCTGGAGGAAATTGGGGAAAATGGGTGATCAGTTATATTTAAGTGGGGATGTGTGAGGAAATGCTTTGTCTTTTCACAGTACTATTAATGTGCCATTAATGATTGAAGTCACACATGAGCCTTTAAAACTAACTGGTGCACGCAAATGGGATGAAACGTTTAAACTTGCCTTGTCTGATAGATGATCAATAAACTCCTGTGTGGCTTTTACTATGCAGACAGATATGATGCTTTTTAAATCAGTGTCATCACACAAAGCTACATGTCATTTAGACATAAATTAGGGTAGTGTTTATTACTTCATATATGGTGATTCAATCTTTTAATTGATCTCATTGGGGCCATAATTCACTCTAATACGTCTTGTAGAAGTTAATGTCCTTCAGATGGACTCATACCTTATACATGCTGTTTGTGCTTGTTTCCTCTCTGGTTCAGGTTGTGGGTAAGTGCCTGGCAGATGGTGCAGATGAGTACCTGCAGATGTTGAGCCTCTGTTCAGTCATCATGCAGCAGGCCTCCCAGAACAGCAGCTAAAACTGCACAAAACAGCATCTCTTCCCCACAGAGAGTTCTGTCATCTGCTTACAACAGGACCAATGGTGTCACTGAGACACGAGCACTTCATTCAGATTAAACTGACTTTGTACAGATTTGCGGTTTGGGACGTCACATCCACCAGTGGATACCAGATGATAGTGGTGTTGTTTACCTAATGTCTCCCTCCACTGTATGGTGAGCACAAATTAGACAGAACAATGTGAATATGCTTTCAAAATCTCTGTTACTGTTTATTCACCATTCAGATGTCTCCTTATTTCATCCTTGTTACTATTTACCAACAGATCTTTGTACACTTTTTGAATTTTGGAAAGTAATAAATAATTTTCTGTATCTGTTTCCTTGAAGTCATTCCTCATGATGATGATATAAACTAAGGCCACATCCACATTAATACGTTTTACTTTTAAAATGCATCTTTTTTGCTGCGTTTACGCCGAGTCCCTAAAGCGCAGACTTTTGGAAACAATGTTGGCCTTGTTAAACTCGTGATTTAGTCTGGATGGGTAGAAACAACAAAGCAGACACCCATGTTCACTTTCTGATTGGGTATTATCAGTCATGATGTATCCTCTGATCTGTGACGCTCATATCACATGACCCACGTCCAGACAAAAACCAGTGGGGAATGCAACATGGATAATGAATAATAGATGTTGCTGACCTTTTTGTCTTCAACTTCAACTCTGCAGTGATTCTGAAATCTCTGGTCTTCTCGCCATTTCTTTTCCTTGTTCATAGTATTTTCTGCAACTAAAAAACCAACCACAAAGTAGATACAGTTACAGGTAGCATCACTACTTACAGACTTAGACACAGCAGGAAGTGTCCAAAACAAACAAAAATGGCATCTCTGATCTAAGTGTCATTCTAATAGAAAGTTTAAAAGAAAACTGTCAAAAATACATAAAAATAGGGAAAAATCTTCAGAACAACATTTTTTTTAAAATTGTTTTCCATTATTCTCCATTTATTGTTGTTACCTACATGTTAGACCCCCGCCTCTGAGAGGGGTGTCTGAATCAGTGCATGAATGTCTCTCAGAGGCAGGGCTCTCTCAGCTTTCCTTTTAGGAGTGTTTGAAAACTGATTACAGACCTTGAAAGTCAGTTATGGACATTTCAGTGATTAAATCAAATTATAGCATGATCATTATTCAGTCAGTTGTTGCATAGAATACAGATCCAGCACAGCATCTGATTGGTTTAGCCACTGGACCAAGGCTTTCATTTCATCACACATTTTCAACATAAGACAAGATGCCAGTACATCAGTCTAACCTTACTGAAAACACCCTGCTCAGGGTTTCATGACACCTGCACATTAAGCAAAGAATCCCCAGAGAAACACATTAATAGTCAGGAGCAATAGAGCGTTAATATTGCAGACTCTCCTCCAGAACGGATTCTCCTGCAGGGAGTTCAGTCCACTGGTCTCAGTCACTGGAGGTGCAGAGCCAGAGTTCGCACCAGTTAGACCACAGAGCCTGAGAGCAGCTTTCCTCCACCAGGAGTCTGGCAGACAGTCAGAGTCACAGCTGACGTCAGAGTTCACTGGGTCAGACGGGATCTGAGGTCCTGTGAGGTCCACCCGGGGCTCCTGGCTGTATCTGGACCACCAGGTCAGCCTGTGCAGCTGGACAGGATAGACAAATGTCAGATACTCCCTTAACTTTAAAACGCAAAAACTATCATGATCTACCTTCCAACCTGTAATACAGGTTCACTATGTGGATGCATTTCCACTGCTGTAGTTTAACATGTAGCCAATGTCAGCAGTTCTGCTTTTGCTTCCACTGTTCTCCACCTGCTTTGGGGACAAGTTCCTAGAGCTAAGTGTGTGGTGCCAGGTACTTTCATACTGTGTAGCCAGCACACCTTTAAGAAGGATTCAGTATTCCATACTTTCAGGTACTCGTGACAATAACCATCAAAATTCATTCAATGAAATTCATGCAATAACCATCAAAATTCATTCAATGAAATGGCATGTTTTCATCTAAACTGGGTAGGAAAAAAAATACAAGCGTCCGGTATTCATCTTCTGTTTACCATCTCAGTTTACAGATGAGAACGTAAAGAAAATGAATGTAAGACATGTTCCTTACATTTTCTTTAGGTATCGGGGCGGTGGCCAAGCTAACAGCAGCAATGACGAGGCAGGTGAGAGCCAACAGGATGAGAGCAAAGTACAGGTAGTGGACATCAGCCAGGAGAGCAGGCCGATGATCAGGCTGACCACAGGAGGGAGCTAAATAGGAGAACTCCAGAACCATGCGGATCAGTCCCACCACCAATCCACTCATCAGTCCCCAGAATGCACCCTGAGACACACATACACAAAATATGAAAAGCACAGACATATGGAACTTTGATCTTGTAGACTTGTCTTGTAGAGAAGTCCAGTGGACTGTCCATGAAGCTTTTACTTTTACTGTCCCTGAACTGGACAAGCACAATTAAGTCAGTATTTATGTGCACTGTCGGGCTTGGTAGTACTATTGTTTTATAAATGGGAAATCTGTTAAAATTATGAGTGTTTAATTTTAGTTATAATTACATTGCAGCCAGATTTATATCCACTGAAATAACAATTTAATTAAGGTAATTGGGGTCATTTGTTGGCAGAGGACGGCTTAGGGTGATATTGCAGCTGATGCTGCAGAGGGTTTACTACACGTTTATTACACACTAAAAGCATCAACCATACAACCAATAGTATTTGTGTGTAATAAACACAAGGCACAAATTGTATCCTTGCAAGATATACAGGTGTAGGTGTGTGTGTGTGTGTGTGTGTGAGTAAGTGAGTGAGAGTGAGAAAGAGAGAGACCTACCTGCTCATTGGCACGTGGCCAGAAGATAGCCATCATGAACACAGCGGTAATGGGAGGAGCTAGAAAGCTGGTCACTGATTGGATATAATCAAACAGCTGGCCACTATTGGCTGTTTGGATGACTGGAATCCACAACAGACTGACACACACCAAGACCAGGATGAACACCCTGAAAATACATACAGTATTATTATTATTATTATTATTATTATGTCAGCTGGGTTAGGTCAAAAAGAGGGGAACGTTTCAGAGTTTGTTTGACAACATGGCTTTTGAATTTTGGACCCTATAAAACAATAAAACAACTACCATTCGTTTACATCTTCCGTCATTCCCCAAAATATGCAGCCATACAACTTCATAATGACCGCTACCTTCCAACAATCATGAGTTCCATCTCAGAAGCTTTAGGTCTGGCTCGGTGGTAGAGGTCCAGTGTAAACAGAGTGGAGCTGCTGTTAAAGATGGAGGTCAGAGATGACATCAGAGCGGCTAACATCACTGCTAGCATCAGACCTCGAAGACCTGCACAGAGACAATGATCAATTTACAGAGGGGGAAAAACAATAATAATGCAGAAGCAAATAACAGCACAGCAAACATGTCATAGAGACGTATACAGTTCATCGTGATTTGATTGCTCTACAGTCTACACAGTTTCAATAAAAAAAAGTTTGTTGTCCATGTGTTGATGCAAGATTTTAAGGTACAAAAACATATTTAGAAAATCCAAAATATCAAATATGGAGAATGGAGGATTCTGCATAATTAAGTAAGTTTCAGTGCAAGACCAAAAGTTTGGTTTGGTTTATTTCATGCTTAATTGTACAAATATATGCTGCCTTCTCGGCTCTAAACTTAGATACAGCTGGACTGAAAACAGCTGTTGTGTATGCGCTTGAAACTCACCCATAGGCATTAGCTCTATCACTAGTTTAGGGTAGGCGATATTGGAGCAACCGACTGAAGCTCCACACACACGCTTACACACCGCTGGATCCACACAACCTATTTCATCTACAAACACATAAACAGGGAGAATAGAGAAGGGGAGAAAATAAAACATGTGAATCATTGGTTTCAGAGAGTATTTAAGTATTTAAACTGACATTTTTCCCATCAATCTACATTCAGTAACCAGTAATGACATGTTTTCAGAAACAACAATCCACACCCTTCTTGCTCAGTTTTACTTTTTCTCTACTAGTTCATCACACTTGGTGTTTTATGTAGTAAACCCAAATCATAGCTGTGTAGGGACCAAACGTGTTTTAAATGGAAGATCGGTGCCTGTACTTCTACATAAAGAACTATTGACATGAGAGTTCAACAGAGAGAGGCAGACAGACTGACCTGGGAACAGTGCTCGACTGATCATGCCTGGCATGACAATGAAGAACATGGGCAGCAGTTTGAGGTAGCCGCCCAACACACTTCCTCCTTTGGCGTGAGACAAAGACTTGGCTGACAGAGATCTCTGGACTATAACCTGCACACACATACAGACACACATACAGACACACACACACACACACACACACACACACACACACACACACACACACACACACACACACACACACACACACACAGTTACTATGCTTTTTTAGAAAAATCATGGATCAATGACTAGGGGGACAACTTCACACCACATGAGATACAAAGAATACTCTATGAACAACACGTCTTAAAGTAGGCAAAGTCACCTGATCTGTGCACCAGACCCATGTAGCCAGCACCGTGAGCCCAAACACCAGACCTGGCCAGGGTATATCCCCTGACACGGGGTCTCTGAACATGCGGAAAGCATCACTACGAGGAAGGTGGCAGGTGGTGTTGGCAACTGTCACTGAGGGAACAGCTGACATATATTGGGTCATGAGGCCCTCGTACCAGCCAACTTTGGAGAATGCTGGAAAAATGTACAAGAAAAAACACACACACACACTTTACTATTAATTAATGAATTTACAATGAATAGGTATTTTCTGTGAGACACTTGACATGAAAATGTTCACTCAACAAAAGTCATACAAAACATTTTCAGTTTTAGTTATCTGAACAAGAGTCCAAGCAGAAATCCTTCTTTTCACAAAGTCTATGTCCAGCATGTTATTGACTGTGTGTGTGTGTGTGTGTGTGTGTGTGTGTGTGTACCCTACCTATGAACATTAGTGCAAAGGCTCCCCCAACCATGATCACAGTCTGGAGTGCATCGGTGTAGATCACTGCTGCCAAACCACCTATATCACACACACACACACACACACACAAGACAGACAGATACACACATTTATGTTACTGTGTACGGCAGCAATTCAACAAGGAGCTGGCATTATGCTTTTTTTTAGGTTAATATGTCTGGAGAAACTAGCTAATAATAACTGTTAATAATAAGAACATTATAGGCAGGATAAAGAACGGAGACTGTGACTGAGCCAGAAAAGTGGCTACATCCATGAAAGTAGTGACAGAACATGGATGAGATGAAGACAATTATACAGGCTGCTGTACGTTTACTTTCAGAAATAAAAACTCTTGGCTAAACTGACATATCAACAAAAAAGCAGGAAGGACACGACGCACTCGCTCCTGATTGGTTACAAAGTCAGAATGAAAAAAGTAAAACCAAAAGGACATTTATTTTTCTCTATTTATGAGAATGGATTGTAGGAAGGACAAAGAAGTGTGTGTGTGTGTGTGTGTGTTTACCTGCCACAGTGTAAGCAGCAGTGACCACCAGCAGTATACCTGTGGACAGATAGAGATCCCAGCCCAACGACACCTGGATGAACAATGCCCCCGAAAAGATATCTGTCTGGGTAACACACACACACACACACACACACACACACACCCACACACACACACACCCACACACACACACACGTTTTTTTTTTCCTATCCTGGTTTGTATCTCATTCATGTCACTTTGAATAAAAGAATCTGCCAAATGAACACATGTAAACATGTAAGTGTGCACGTCTTACAGATATTTTGGTGAAAATGTAGAGGATGAGTGACAGAACAGACATGTATATGCGTATCCTCTGGCCTCCAAAGCGCTTGGCGAGGTATTCGGGCATGGTCACCACACCAGCAGAGATGTAGACAGGAATAAAGATCCAACCCAGAGCCACCAGGACCCACGCCGCCTACACAAACACACACACACACTCTCAGGTTACAGTGTTGTCTGGTGTTGTAGTGTTTTTCCTGTATTGCTAATACATTGAATGCAGTACACAAAGGCTGACACTACACAAATCACCTTCTTTACCGTAATAAGATACACATCCCAAGCAACTAGTACAGTTGGATCAATCATTGAGAGATGGAAAGAATAAATCTGCCAAGCGCAAAGCATCCTCCAAAACTGACTGAGTGTGCAAGAAGAAGGAGACAAGTGAGGGAAGTCACCAACAGACCCATGGCGACTGTTGCTGCCAGAAGACGATCAGAGATCAGAGACTCCTGAAGTGAGTTGGAAGAAGGTTCTGTGGTCTGATGAGACCGAGATTGAGCTATTCAGCTATCGGGCTAAACGCCACGGTTGGTGAAAGCACAACACTGCACATCATCTAAAGTCCTGGACCGTGTTTCTTACATTCCATTCAAATCCTCCAACAGCGATGCCTCCTGCTGCTCCTGTTCCTGCTAGACCGATAAACAAACCACTGCCAACATTGCTGGACATCAGTGAGGCTCCGATCTGTAAACACATGCAGATAATACACAATAACAGCACAGGTTTATATTAAACAAACTGAGTTTTTGCTTTTGACAGACTCAGTCTCAATATAGATCTATTCCTCAGAGGCTCTCCCTGACATCTACTGTAGATGTAGAATGTAGAATGTAGAATGTGTGGACAGTGAAAGTAAATATATCATGTATTAAAGTTTAGAATAATAAAACTTTTTTTTTTATTTAGTGAAATTGGCACATATAGTTTGGTCCCTTTTTCTTACCTATTTATAAATAATTATTTTGTTATTTATGCTGCTCCTAAAGCTTAAGGCTGAACCTCTGCACTAAAACATACTAATACTGACTGACTATTGACTATGTTAGAATATCTGTTCTGTAATGTTACAGTGGGTGTAAGAGAAGCAACACGTAACTATTGAGTACATGGACAGGACACGAATGCAGACAAATGAACAGTGCAGTATGTTGGCAGTATATAGCATATAACACATTAACATGGAAGTGAGAAGTAAACATCATGCACACCAGCACAACAGGTACTCACAGGCCACCAGGTCATTGAACGACCAGCCAGGAAGTAGCCGCCTACAGTGCTGCGATTGGCTCGTACTGATGACTGCAGGAGAGGCAGAGGTAAAGATCAGACCAACAGTCACATCAGAATGACTTTACCTAAATACATACTGGCTAATTAGAGAACAAGAGCTTTTTAAGGTGCCCTAGATTATGAAGGAAATAATTGTAAACTATGTAAAGAAATATTTAGCATGTACAGAGACTTGCAGTCATGTCTTGAAACACTGCCGCCTGCTCATTGAAATCTTTCTTCTTTTTCACATAATGAAAAGTGAAGCCTTTCAAAGCTTTTAGGATGCTTTAATAACATTAAAATAAGGCTGAATGTGTAACTGTAAAGTGAGTTGAGCCACTTCTTACCCAGATTCCAACCACCATGACAAAGATAAAATACACGACAACCACAGCGATGTCAAGAGCATCCAAACTGAGACGTGTGACAGGAGGTTCTGCAGTGGTGAACCCAGAGGTACTGCTGCCTGCCAAGCACACAACAGAACATCAATATGGTAAGTAGCATTTTCTTCTCTTTTGACAGACACATATCCAACTGTCTCAAAAACAAAAGAAAAATCAAAGTCATCTGTGTTAAACCTAGATGAAGTGTTAAGGAAAGCCAGTGACCTTGATCTTTCACCTTTGACTGACAAAATCTAATCAGTTCATCTTTTAGTCCAAGTAAATGTTGATATGAGGAAATTCCCTCATGGCGTTACGGATGGACAGATGGACGGACAGATGGACAAGCAGAAAAAAAACATAACATAACTCCTCTGGTCCTGCTGCCAGCACAGAGGCATACAAACGATTATAGTATACAAGGTCTGTTGTGGATGTGTGGAGATTGGCCTACACCTGCTGGATAAACCACAGAGGTCTCTGACTCTCGTCCATTATATTGGGGCGATGGCAGAGGTCCAAGAGGCGGGGTTCTCAAAGGTTTCAAAACATTGACTAATGTGATTGAAACTATCTGCATACTGTAGATAGCACAAGGGATAAATGGGATAACATGTTAGGTGAACTGACCCCTCACGATGTGTTTTAGTGCTTTGCATGAACAGTCACTAAAGATAAATCACTGCTACAGCACCGATACTTAATTTATTTTTCCTTATTATACCCATCAGCAAATCGGTCTATGAAGGAAAGGCTTTTCTGTCGCTCGGGCTCAAGGGAAAAATTATTATTAGGCTGTTGAAGTGAAAAGCTCAAAAGAGTTGCCCGTCCCTGTTAACTTTTTGAATTAGCTGTTTTTTTAAATTTTGTTCCATTACTTAGTTGAGATTAGTTGAGACCTTCCCCCATTATCCCTAAAACCCTATAAAACTGAGTGAAGGAAGGTTCAGACCTGTAGTGAGACTGCCAGACATGTTTATTCCAATCTTCCAGGTCGTGTTGACTTCTTAAAAACACACTCGGTCTTCTAGCGTTTCCCCTTTTTATTTGGTTCCTCTGACTCTGACAGAGTAAGTCTGTCCTGCTAGTAAACATAAGAGAGGTATGTGAATCTGTTTAGACAGGCTTTAGCTTAATTATTAATCACTTTGTTACTGAGATGGTCAAACTTCACAGGGAAGCAATAATCCCTTGGCAAAGACTGACATACATACCATCATTTAAAAAGCGTCCACAGTTCGATACAGTATGCAGTTTGAATCCACATTTAATTGGTCAATGCTACACTGCTCAGTGGCAGTTGCAAAAGTAATATGCTGCTCCTGTATTCTACTCAGACTTGTATAGGTAAATTCATCTAGATGAAGTGTTAAGGAAAGCCAGTATGTACGAGAGCTGGTATCAGCAGCAGCTAAGTCACATGGTTTGTAGTACCGAACAATATATATATTAAAAAATGTATAATTGACCGGACACATTAGATCAAGATGCAGTTGTAAAACCAACAAATCACTGTCCCTATCTCTATCCTCTGTGTGCCATGCAAAGATCTGTGATTTACACAAGGTGTTCACTCACAGGAAGCGCGCGCACGCACGCACGCACGCACTACATTGAGTTACATTAATTTCCTGGAGACTTACTTTAATCTTAACTACTACTTGCCAAACCCTAACTCTTCACCTTAACATTTAATGATTCACATTATTGGGACTTGCTTTTTGTCCCCATAAGGAAGACAAGTCCCCATAATGTGATGTAAACAGATTTAGGTTCCCACAACATTAATAACACGCTCACACTCTCACACAGACACACACACTGCTGGTTTCTATTGGAGCACTCCAGGTAGCACATCCAGGCTTCTGAAACCAGGAAGTAATGTTTACATGTGCAACTCATAACTGAAATACTATGAAAACTCAATCTTAACCAGAATGCCAGTGCACATATAAATAGGATATTTGTGAAAAAATTACTAAACAGGAAAATTCAAACTACAACTTAAATGTAAATTTCAAGATTCTTTAACTTCCCCAAATAATTTTTTTGACCTCCCCAAGCTATGACACTCCTAGAAATACTGAGCATTGTTTTCCACAACTAAGATGAAATCAAGTGAACTGACTCAGAGTTTATTTTGTCATTGTCAATAACTTTATTACATGAACTCTTTGTACAACATATAGTAAATCTTACAGCCACCTTCCGCCTCAAAGTTCGGGTGGTCCAGCTATCTTCCATCCCTCCATCTTGCCGACTTTTGTGAAGAAAGCCAGGGTTCCCAGACCCAGACACGCCGATGTACCCGTCATAGCACTATGGGCTGAGGATGTAGACACACATAGAGAAGACAATATGGCTTAATTTACGTAAATTGTTAGCATAATTTTTACACATCACATGCATCTGTGGAATCACACACCTTTTAACTCCTGATTAGTAAAATAGTATCCTCCACCACCCAGAAAAAATCTCTTGCTCAGAAGTTGATTTAGCCGCCTAATGTCAATAAGAAGCACTTCACATTCAGTAAAGATCCGTCTCTGTCGAAATACCGATTTATGGTTTGAATCGATTTACAGTCCACAGAGAATTGGACAAGAAGCAGCAACAACACAGCTGGGACAAACTACAAAAAGATGCAGGCTAGTTTGCAAAAGAGAGTGCAAGGAAGAGACGCAGGGATGAATGAGCTGTATTCACCAATTGAGACATCTTTGTTCACTCAAGTGTCATTCTGAGGAGGCGTCAGTTACTCAAGATGCACAGCTATTTAACTGTCCTATAATGTCTAGGAATAGTTAAGCAACAGAAGCAAGAAAAACCTCTGACATCTGACGACTGCTGTTTCAACACTGATCAAAGATCTAGTTCAGTGTCAAGCTGTCACATCAGACAATTTATTAAAATATGTTTATTAGTTGAATGAATGGACATGAGGGAGCAATGAAACCAACTATAAATGTTCTAAATAAAAGCAATAGCCTCGTTACATAGCGAAAGGCTGCAGGTAGAGTAAGTCTGATGTCCTTTCCAGACAATATTACAGAGCCAAAAATGGCAGTATATTTTTAGTGAATGAGCCTAGAGTCACCTGAATGGAAAATTAAAGAAAAAAAAGAAAAGCCCGGAAGAGTGAGGTTGGGTGGATGCAGAATCGGCTGAATAAAAAGCACCCAGTATTTCTACTGTGAAGTCTGATACTTACTTCTGGCTCCCAGGAAGATGCCAGAGGCACAGCCTCCAATGAAGTAATTCAGTGGGTCATCTGGAGCTTCACGAGCCTGAGCACTGAGACACGTTGCCATGCCAAAGATGGCTCCCATGGTGGCTGGTACAACACAAACAGACATCCATATCAGCATTACACAATTTGATGCAATCATTCAGAGCAATTTGTGGATTTCATAAGTCACTACATCAGCTCATTTAAACCAAACAGTCTGAGTCACATGACTGAGATTTGGCCAGTGACATAGTCAACATTGCTCTGGCTCTGTACTCCAGTGCTTTGGATGTAAAATGAACAAAACAATAGAGCCAAGCAACGAAGGAGTTTTAGGGTTAAAGTGGAATATTCTTGACTGGGCAAGTTGCTCACCTCACCTCAATCCATAACATTTCTGCAATAACTGAAGTGGCTGCAGAACAGACCTGACAAGAGCCCAAGCGAGGTTTATACAAAGCATCTCAGGAGGGTTTGCAACCAAATATCATTATATTATGCATTTCTTTTTCTTTCTTTATTTTAAATTCCTACACTTCGAATATGGCTCAAATGAAAAGTTAATGATGGCATTTATCCTTAGTGCACCTGGACAGTAAACTGAACTGGTCTCTGAACACGGATGCCATCTACTGGAAAGGGCAGAGCCGGCTCTTTTTCCTCAGGAGGTTCAGGTCCTTTGACATCTGCAGTGAAATGCTGCACATGTTTTGGGGCAGCAGCATGTCCGACATGAACAGAAGGAGACTGGACAAGATGGTCAAAAATGCTGGGTCTGTGGTCTGGGTCGAGTCTGGACTCACTCAGGACTGTCATAGAGAGATGCATGCAATATAAGATGGAGGCTATCTTGGACAATACCAACCATTTTTTCCACAACACTCTGGCAGGAAAGAGAAGCAGCTGCAGCTGCAGCAAATGTCTCATCTCACTGCAGAACAGAGAGGTTCAGGAGATCCTTTGTTCCCACTGCCATCAGGCTATACAACACCTCAGTCAAAGGAAGTGGGCAAATTTAATTATCATTGTTTATTTATTATTAACTGTTTTTATTATTATCAACAATGAGCACATAATTGACAATTGACACATGACTTTCCCCTAGAGGATAAATAAAGTATCTATCCATCTATATATCTATCTATTGTTTGTTTCATTTTGAACTCAATGTGCTGGACACAAGAACAGAAACAACAAAATAAGAAATCAGTGTTTCCCACAAAATTTAGTTCTATTTCTGGCAGTAGCTGAGCAGAGGTGGGGTGGAGGTTTCTGTGGAAAACACTGCTGGACCACGCAACTGTTAAGTTGTGGATTGTGATAATATGAAGATTTACCCATGGTAACAGTTGTGTTGGTGGCCCTCTGTAGTGCTACCAACGCAGAATCAGGCTGGAATGCCACGATGTGATAGGCTGAACCAACAAGGCCTGAAAACACACACAAAGACACATATTAACAAACTTGAAGCCAACAATAAGTCACACAAAGCTGACTATGGAATCTTTTGTTTTAGATATGGTCACACTGAATAGTGTCCTGTAGTAGTGAGTAACAAAGCTATTGAAACTCAAAGTTGTTGTTCTGAATTCTTAGTCCTTATCTGATCTTAAGGTCTAAGGACTGAGTGGCACATGCCACAGACTGTAAAGCACCTTATGGCAAATCTGTGATATTTGACTTAAATATAAAATTTGACTTGACTGTGCCAAACGGGGCTTAAACCTTCAGGTTCATTTGTATGTTAATGACTGCTTACTCACTGTACATTGATATTATTGACAAACAATAACATAATAGGTATTTCACATGTGTAAACTACAAATATTATTAGACGATTAAAATCATTATTAGGGAATTACAGAATAAAGAAGCTACACTTCACCTGGTGACTGTGCTCTCTCCGGAGATATGCAGAGTTTGGTACTCCATTTAAAACAGTATTCAAATATCAAACTTGTATTAGCTTTGGTGGCAACTGTCCATAAATTAATTCAGTCAAATATTTAAACTTGAGATGTCAAACTGTCTAACACAATCTTTAGTTTACCTACACAACACCAGCGCTAGTATGTGTTGTTGTCTCCTTCTTAGCGGCAACAAACGTACTACTGGTTGAGGAAAGCATACATTGGCTTGTGGCTTTAAGAAAACACTGACTGCAAAAACGCACAAGTCAAATTCGAGCTAATAAAAGAAAATTCATTTAGCTTAGTGTCTGCATTACAATGTGAAAGCAGCTTGTTTCAAACCAATCCTGGGCTAACATGCTAGCTCAAACGCGTTAGCATTAGCTAAAACAATAACGCTAATCCAACACGCAACACCGCAACAATATGCATCTATAGCCAGCTAGACTCGGGATGGTTTTATTAATGCTGATATTTACCCAAAGCTGTGCCCAGTTTGGTAGTTATCCATGTTTTCCCGATGCAGTCCGTGCCCTCTGGTAGGTCCCAGTACCCCATTTTCAGACTTAGCAAGGACACTGTGGACACACTCGAAGCGGTGGAATTCTCGCGAGAAACGTACTCCTCGTATGTTTCTGTTGTCTGACAACCCAATCTATGACACATTACCGCCACCTACTGGAATGGAGTGTGAAGCAGTAGAAATGCACTGGAAAGTGTGATCAACCGGTTTCTTAACTAAGTAGATGATTAATATTTGACTCTGTAACAATGAAACGTTGTAATATTACATTACTTGCTTTGCTTCCTTCAGTCAATTAGTTTCCTCTACTCATTAAGTGTAGTGAAAACACTTTAAGTGATTCTGGTTTATGTGTTGATGTGTGAAACTGAGCGCTGTATGTTCTAACCTTACATGAATAATATTCCCCATTTCTGCCACCAATATTCTGCCTGTGTCTTGTGAGTACGTTTCCTGTTTCACTATCACCACAGTAGTACTGTGTGTTCACAGCAGTTTCTCAAATTCCAGGAGGGAACAGAAAATCTCTATAAAAATCAATGACTATAAATCTGTTAAGTCACTGCTAACAGGGAGAGTTAACCAGAAGAGTATGCTTTTGAGTGAAGGGTTGTAAGAGTAGAGAGATGACAAGCTGTTGCTTTCTACAATAGTTTTGTGTATTTTATGAAAATTCATCACATGGATACACAGCTTTAAAACTATTTATTAACTTTACATTAAGGTTTCCAGCTTTTTAGGGTTATTTACACTTCTTAGAGTAACCCCAGAATCAAGGTAAAACTCAGCCACAGAGTTCCCTCCTGCAACACACGGTGTTCAGACAGTCACCCTGCCATACAAGTGTCATTAGTCTGGGTTTCGGTGTCCTGTTTGAAGTTTTTGGAGAAATCCCTTTTTTGGAATGAAAACAACCCAATTTCAACATACTTTATATGGACAAATGGAAGCTTTACATGAGAGCCTGTTTTTTAGGGATTCACATATAAAGAAGTTATTTCTTCTGCCAGAATTGGCTGTATTTGTCAACTTCAAAGTCATCTTCGTAGTGGACTGCCGTCTCTGTTTGCTTCTTCCTGACCTCTCTCTTTTTCTGCCGAGCTCGACGCTCCTCTTCAGACAGACTGGATAGAATGACTGGCATCTTTCAAAACACACAAAGAGACAACAATAAAGTGATGATGGTATGTCACTCTAGTTCTAGTGGCATATGTCAATTCTGAGTGATATTTCACAGATGTATTTTGGCACTTCTAAACAGTGTCACTCATGTTTCACTGTCATATACCACTCCTCACAGGTATATACCGATTCTTACATTCTGACATATGCCCCTGCTTATTATGATTTGCTGACACTATGCAAATTATAAATGGCTTCTTGCTCTTTTTCACTGCTAGATACCTCTGTCCACTGATATGCAGGTCAGGAGGTCACTTTTTTAATCTCAGCACTGCTGTAAATTTATTGGAGCGCAATGCTAAAAATAAAATGCTGGAGTCCCCTGTAAAGACAAACATTGTCTACAACTCTCATTTTCTGCACTTGTTTAAATGAAGACAACTGGCATTTTTATCTCATGTCATCATTGTGTCTATTCTGATGCTGCTCCAGTTCCTGAACAAATTTCTATTAACAAAACTAATAATAAAACCCTTATTGAAAACTGAATTTATTCCAGTGAGACCTTTGATATGCATATATCACAAATCAGTGGTTGAGAAACTCTGTATGGAAACAGCAAAGAGTGAAGGAGATGATGTACTAACCGTGAGGATGCGTCTGGGTTCTGTGTATCTGATGTTGATTGTAGATCCATCGGGCCGGACCAGCATCACAGGGTACAGTCTCTCATATTTATACCGATCACAGCGCACGATGGACGTCCTGTTGGAGTTGAGCTGAGCGACGTGAGTGTGGAACAGAGAAGCCATCTGTGCTCGGAGCGGTAACACTGACTGGCATCCTGTCCGCGTGAACACAGGGCAAACACACCTGCACGTACATACACAAGACCACCATTTCCACACACATAAAAATAAACCTTGTAAATATCGGATATACCAGTGACAGACAAGGTTAAGGGACATTTATCTCTGTTTCTGTCATGTAAGTATAGAACTTAAGCAATTCAATATTATACAATGAACAATTCAACATTAGAGTTGGGAGAAATGTTTACGTGACCGTTCCTCTTGGTTGATTTACACAATGTTTGAGAGCGAACTAACATGAGCTCCAATTGTCGGTGCTTTGTTTATCAAACATGCATTTCCGGGCATTATTCAGCGAGTCTTACCTCGATAACAGACTCCGAGGAGCACAGAGCTTCATTAGAAACATGTTGGCCGTGAAGAAAATACTCATCCAATATTAGTCTGGTGGTGGTGCAGTCATATGCCCTGAAAGGAAGCACTTCCCTACAGAAGGTCAAACATTGGAGTTCATAGAGTAAGTGTCCGTCTGAAACAAGGTAGAGCGCAGGGTCCGCGCGTGTAAAGTATCATTCTCCTGCAGTTGTTCACGTTGTATAATGAAAACTGTCAACTTAAAGGGTATTGCCTAATTTCATTGTCTTAGTTGTGCTAAGTGGAAATGTGTGTTGACGTTTGTGAGCTCATTCTTCATTAGCCGATGCTGCCTAAATGCTAAATGCGATTTGCGTGTGTTATGGGTCGATTAAATGAAGCCGGAAACAGAGACGACTCGTCTTCAAAATAAAGGTTGCTAGGTTTGGACAAACGTGCTGGCAGTCAATTTAAGGAGACCTAAGCTGCGGTGGTGGTGGCCAGAGGTGAACGGGTCGGTTCGATATATGGTTGGCACAGAAAAGGTTTAGGGGTTGTTGCACAGCTTAACCCAACCAAAATGACTGCAATGCAATCCATCTGTGGTCTTCAGTGATTGAGATGCTGACTTTTTTATACATTATCTCTCAGTTCACTCACAAAAATGACCTAAATCAACTCAACACTTATATGACCCAGTGTCAATTATAATTAAAACAGGATGTTTTGTTATTAACTGTTGTAAGGTTTTGTATAAAATATTTAATGTTCCATGTTTGTGGTCGAGCCGATGAACCGGAAATACTTATCACACAACTGACCTCTTCACCAATGCTGACATAGCTCTGTGGCACTGAGCGTAGGATCAGTGTAATGTGCTCAGGGGACCATTTCTGATAAACGAAAAAATATAGTGTAGTTATTCTCTCTGCCCTCGGATAAGCAGGACATCACCAACATGAGTACAATGTTTGCAGACACAATTCTGATCGTGTTTATCTCTGTTTGTACAGCACTGTTAGCCGAAGGTGAGTGAAATCTTCCTGGCAGATCGTCAAGCGTTTTACTATCGTCCAAGAAACGCATTGAAAAAGTAAATTTGAACACCATTCTGGGTTACATAGCGAGGAATAACTATCAGCTTTGTTAATATTGCTTAATTGCTTATTATGGTGCTTTTGAGGACGGTAGTTTCCTAGTTAGCCAGTGGATTTCGACAAATAAGATAATGCTATACGTTAGCATCAAGAGAGAAGAGAACTTCCGCTAACATTTTCACAATACAATCCTTTAAGAAACGCTTTTCTCGTCCTCTCCATGTCAGACACTCATTAAGGGGAATAGAAATCAAAATTTAAGTTAACATGACTATGATACTGTGGATTTCTACATCTCTTTTATTTAATTATAGTTTCCAAAACAGGGTTCGTTATCTTTGTTTCCTCGTAATCGTCATGTTAAAATTGTAATATAGCTTTGTTAGTGGCATTCAAGTGCTGTGGGAAATTGCAAGTCTTTAAATCCAGCCACCAAATAGCAAACACTAAAGTACAGGATGCAGGATAATTACTAATTGTCTTGTACATTTAAATTTCCAAGAGCATTGATTGTGAATTTATATTTGATTTACATTGGTCTCAGACAAGTACTTGGAAGTTGATCTCCTCTCCTGAAGTCAGACAGGTAGAGACTGTTTCTACACACAACTCTAGCGTGTTAGTGTTGGACTTGGAGTTTGTGATATGGATAAAATTCTGACATTGTATGTAATTGTATATTGTGATATCAGTACATGTAATGATATAGTATATTTTTTGGGAAATCTGAAAAACTGTATATTGATGAAATAATGATAAATATCTGCTATAAGGTGATCCAGTAATATCTGAAAAATCTAGGGACAGGAAGAAGTTCTCATAGTTTAGGTCACTCAACACTATGTTTCCTCATAGTGTCAATGGTCCATTAATAGTTGTTTTTATACAAACAAATCTCTTCTGATTTTCTCTGCAGGAATTACTTGGGTTTTAGTGTATCGCACTGAAAAGTACAAGAGGCTAAAGGCTGAAGTGGAAAAGCAAAGCAAAAAACGTAAGTGACACATATGTGAGTCTCATATTATTGTAATTTTTGCTTTGATTGTGTTTATTGTATTCACTGTTGCCTGTTTGATATTAGTTGAGAAGAAAAAGGAAACCATCACAGAGTCTGCAGGACGTCAACAGAAGAAGAAGATCGGTAAGAACCCAGTCAACAAATTGTATAAGTTGTGTTTAAGAAAACACTGATAAATGGAAGAGGAAGACCTCAACCTACTGCTTTTATGAACAGTCCTTTTTGGCAAAATGACGGTCGCTTGATAAGTGATCTCTGCTTCTGAATGTATTACAGAAAGACAAGAAGAGAAACTGAAAAATAACAACAGAGACCTTTCTATGGTGAGACAACTTGTTTACAATGATTATATAATAGTTAAATCATCAAATTTTTTATTATCATACAAGAAGGGATCATGTCTGGGATTGTGTGTTATCATATCATGTCTGCCACCTGTAGTGCAGAATAAATATTGTATAAGAGCATTAACAGCCTTACCTACACTTGTACATGATCGATATTAAAAAGTACTGTGATATTTGAATGTGTCATTTTTGCCAAATTCCAGTCAAATGTCATCTTGTTTTTAAATTTTACATGTGTTTGTAGGTGCGCATGAAGTCCATGTTTGCCATTGGCTTCTGCTTTACAGCTTTGATGGGCATGTTCAACTCCATGTAAGTCTTCACATCAGGTCAATATAATATTTTCATGTTTTTATTTCAAAATCAAACAGAATGAATGAAAAGAGAAAAGTCGATGACTGTTAGTCTGTGTCGGTCACTGAAAGCTCAGATATTTGTGTTTGCATTTGAGAAAAGTAAATGTTAGATTAGAGCAAATATTGTTTCCTGTAACTGCTTTAAACATACTGTTAATATCTCACCACTATCTATTTTTTTTTTTTCTTCAGCTTTGATGGAAGAGTAGTGGCCAAGTTGCCATTCGTGCCGCTGTCTTACATCCAGGGACTGTCCCATCGCAACCTACTGGGCGAGGATTACACTGACTGCTCCTTTATCTTCCTTTACATCCTCTGCACCATGTCCATCAGACAGGTAACTTCTACGCTTAAAACCTCAGACCCAGTGTGGGGTCAGTACCTTTTACCATATGTCACTGGACAATTGTGGATTTAATGGGTTGTATTGTATTGGAGGGGGGCAGAATTCTTTGAGTGGAGGCACAGCAGTGAATCCTCAAAGGGCCATTAGTGTGTCTGTAGATTTTTAGCCACGTTGACATTTTGAAAACCAAGAAAGGAACTAAGGAACTATTTAAATAAGTGTGTTTTCATCTGCTGTTCCTCAACGGCTGCTCATACCTTATAAACCTTTTCACATGAACTTTGGACAGACAATTAAGTATCTGTAGTTTGCTCCTTTCTGAGAGAGTCTTTTGTGTCTTTTGTCCAGAACATCCAGAAGATGCTTGGTCTCGCGCCTTCCAGAGCTGCAACCAAACAGGCTGGAGGCTTCCTGGGGCCTCCTCCCCAGGCAGCTAAGTTTTCCTAATCATCAGACAGGTTCAGTGCACTGCGACTGTGTGGAGTCACGGTTCCCTCATCTGAGCACAGACAGAACTGTGTGTGCTGGAGCAAACGTATTATCTGTTGCAGCTACTGTATCACTACCTTCTGTTTGAGATCTCATTCATTTGTTGTTTATTTAATATTCACATTGTCTCACTTAGAAATTAGAGGGAGAAAAGTTGTTCTTAATTACATTGATTACCAAAGGATGTCTACATTGTATTCAGCACATGCTGAGCATCGATTTGGGATTTTAATTAATTGGCACAATAACATCTGATCCATTTAGTATTATTGTATGTAATTGTTAATAAAGTTTTATGATTACATTTTAGTTGTGTTTTTCATGTTTTATTGGGTTGATGTATTTATTTCAGATATTTTCCTTTTTGTTTTCTCCCACTTTGGAAAGCTCAATTCTTTCTCTCTGACACCTGAGGTCTTTTTTTTACTTACTCAAGAACTTGTTACTTTACTTAGTTAACTTTTTAACCTAGCAGCACTCTAGTTTTGAAAATACAGGCCTTTTCATAGCACACATTGAGTTGTCATAGTAATAAAAAAAATAAAAAAAAGCACAGGTGTTAATAACATTTATGATGGCTCTGTTCCATTCAAGTGTACCACTAAACCAGCTAAATGGAATTCAATCATCACTCATTATGTGATAATAATAATGTGCCTGCAATGCAATAGCATTGAAGGCATATATTATTATTATGCATACTTATTCGTCTTATTATAATTGGTGTGTATTGCACGGCATGCTCAGAGCTAGAATGGATGACATCATCACTTAAGTGCCAGAAGCTGTAGAACTCACGGCCACATATGTCAATCTTAGGTAGGTAATAAAAGTTCGATCTTAGAAGCTATATGGGGATATAGTGGTTTAGCTTTATCGCAGGTCATGTATACATGTCTTGCTGTGGTTGTGGGGACACATTTGTGTTTGAAACCATCAGTGTGAGGTTGTTTTGGCCAGTTGTGACAGCTTCAAAAGGCTTTTTGAGGGACACTGGCAGTGACTGAGGTCAATGTCAGGATGAGTCTCTACGACATGAATGAAACTGACAACGTCCTTTGTGCAGATTGAATGTGAGGAGTGAAGTACACGCACCAATCAACAGTCAACCCTAACCCAAGGTTGCAGTAAATTATAATTGAAATTACCCACCCTTTGTGGACATTGTACAGTTACAATACAACCATTCATACCATCCTCCAGCAGGAAGCAGTGCCTGACCCATATTTAACAATTTTATTGGAACAGTTTTGCCAGTTTGTTGGAAACAAGCACAACTACCCCAACAGATGATTTCATTACTATTAAATCTTTCTTTCTGTTTTGACATCAGTTCATGGCAAAATGAATTTGCGGTTGTTGCACTAAATGTGGACAGAAAAGCTGATGAAGCGATTGTATCTCTAGAGTCCATGCATGAGGTATAATTCTTCTGCAGTTGTTCACGTTGTATGATGAAAAATGCCAGTTTAGGGGGTATTACCTTTTAAGGTAAACACAAGAAACTTGTGCTACAGAAAATGGACCAGACTCAATGAATAGCTCCCTAAGCTTAACATCCTAAGTCCTATGATAACTATTAATTTAGCTATACAGACTAATGAGCAGCGATGACTAACATGTCTTTGGGGTCATCAGGTGGGAACCTCCTTTCACCAGTGTTTCGTCTAGTTAGTCCCACGACACCTCCAGGAGGCTAGACAGTGATCACTGGCGTCCCAGAGTCACTCCCCAAATGCCAGCCATCACTGCTCCTCACACCACAACTATTTTCTCCTTTATTTTGCCTATGCTACCACAAACAACACTATCATCAAATAGGACAAAACACACTAGCAGATTCAGCAAACAAAACTCCCCTAAACAGTTCTAATTTCATCGTCTGCTCCACCGAGCAGGATAAGCACTGTAGACAATGTATGGCTTAGATCAGTGGTTCTCAAACTTTTTCTGTCATTCCCCCCTTTGGAGGAAGAAAAATTTTCATCCCCGTTTCTTTATGGTTCCACCGTGAAAAACATCCAGACGTCCAAACATTAGTCCCCCCCCCTTTTCCCCCTGGGTGACTCGCGCCCCTCCCCACTTTGAGAATCGCTGGCTTAGATAGTGAATGGTTGAGCGGACAATTGTACGACGCGTTTGTATCGTTAATAAACCACATATTTGTCTCTGTTAAGAAGAATAAGGAAGTTTTAAAAAAGAGGGAACGAAAAGATTTTTTGCACCGACTTTACGTGTCTTGTCGGGCGAACAAAGCAAATGTGATGCTTCAGCATTATGCCACTGTTCATCTGAAGGAGGCGTGTCCTGTCTGGGAAAAGGGGCGTTAAACATTCTTTGTAGCTGACCTGCTGTTGTCTTCAGTTAGTCAGTCTGCACAGATTCTTACGGTAAGGCTAAAACTTCAGTCTCTGTGTGCCACTGTATTTAAAATTACCTGTGTATGCTCTCATCCACTGCTTTTTTTCCCCCACGTGGCAGTTTAGCTAAGTGCTGCAATATCGCCAGTTAGCTAACGACCAGAACGCGCGGTGTAGTTCACTTGTCCTAAATATTGTTCGGAATAGTCAGTTTCAACATCTTTGCCACAATGCCCTTTGTTTTTTGCAGGTCCTCTCCATCTAAAAATGGCCCAGTCAATTCTCGACACCATGCCCGGAGCCTCGACAGGAACCGTGGTCGTCACAGATCATCTGAATTTCTGGGGTGGCAAACGAGTCAAACCGAGGCAGGAGACAAACGCCGAGCCCGTGTTTGAACCTGCAACTGGTAAATACAGCTCATTGAAGTCTGGTTTAATATTTAATGCCTCTTATCATTAGTCTAATAATAATACTTGTGGAAAAATGTTAAGTCCGTGTAACGGTTACAGGTGTGTCTGTGCAGTGGACTCTCCATGAGGAAGTGCATATTCTGTTAATTATATAATTAAAACCCTTCCTTTTTTCGTCTTCTGTGGTAGGAGGAACTATCATAACTAAGTTGAATTGAATGTAATGGAAAAGGCAATCTGAACACTATCCCTGTTGCATTCATTAAGTTGATGTGATTTAATTTAAAAATGTCAACATTATTCTGACCTTGTTGTATTTTGTCTTGGAGCTCAGCCAGGCTGTAACCTGTTAATGTTTGGTTTCTGCAGGCCGTGTCTTGTGTCAGATGGTACCCTGTGGGGCTGAGGAGGTGGACGAGGCCATAAAGAGCGCACATGCTGCCCACCTGAAATGGAGCAAGATGGCAGGCATGGAGAGGGCTCGGGTGATGTTGGAGGCGGCCCGTATTATCAGGGTGAGATAGTCAGCATGTTATGTCATAGTGCGTGATTTCAGTGTGTTGCAGTGTGTGTTGTAAATTGGAGATGAATGTTGCAAGAATGCAGAAAGATAGTAGTTATTCATTAAAAGCATTAACTTCCCCCTCCTGCCACTGCTGACCTACATTTGCACTAAGTAAACCTTTCTGAGTCTTTGTCATCTCTTTGATCATCATCCAGACAATGATTGCAACCTCAGTTTACCACTGCCATTACATAATCTTAAAGCTAATGCACAAGCAATGACACAGAGTTATGCTTTAACACTTAGCTGTTATTCCAAAAAAATTAGGAAAGAAGGGAGAAGATTGCAAAACTGGAAGTGATCAACAATGGCAAATCCATCACAGAAGCACTTGTGGATATTGACATTGCATGGCAGTGCATTGAATACTATGCTGGCCTGGCTGGTACACTTGCAGGTGGGTGCACCAACATTTTTTTTTTCTTCTCCAAAATGTTTTAATACGTAAATGTTAGGTTGTGTTTTCATTGTGCAGGCCAGCACGTCCAGCTTCCTGGGGGATCATTTGCTTACACCAGGAGGGAGCCCCTTGGTGTGTGTGTAGGAATCGGTGCGTGGAACTACCCCTTCCAGATCGCATCATGGAAGTCTGCTCCTGCTCTGGCATGTGGTGAGTTTTTTTAGAGTGCGTTTGAGATCATTACTCCTGCCTGTTTATCCAGTAATCATGTGTTTCCTGTGTCTCTTAACCACAAACAGCTAAGTAGATTGTAACCTGCAATGTTAAATTTGGGTTGTGTTGTAAGGTAATGCCATGGTATTTAAGCCCTCTCCAATGACTCCTGTGACGGCTGTCATTCTGGCTGAGATATACAAAGAGGCTGGGATGCCTGATGGGCTCTTCTGTGTGGTGCAAGGTGGAGCAGAGACTGGCACCCTGCTCTGCCACCACCCAATGGTGGCCAAAGTCTCCTTCACTGGTAGTGTGCCAACAGGCAAAAAGGTACAGAAAAAGCGCTGTGATTTTAACAGTACATTGAAAACTGAATCAGACGGCCACATCTCCATTTATACTGAACTTAATTTAAATGACCATTTTATTTTAAGGACAATACTGGCGTGTCAGCATATTTTAACCAATTTACCTCAAATTATTTTCAGATTGCATAAAAACCGATTGATTTAGAAAAAATTTGATTATAGAATTAAGTTTTAACTACCTTCCATATAGTCCAAGTAGTATTTATTAATTTCACTATCGCATGGAAATTGCCCTAGACAGACTTGAAACCCATAACAGTGAACATCAAATCTGCTTTTCATTATTGCCAGAGTTCCATTACCTTTGTGTAGTAATGCAGATGTGAGTGTACCTTGATATGGAAAATTTACACTCAGTTACCATGTAACAATAATATAGCTTTCTTCACAGTTGATGCAGATATTGTGTTCATTGTAAATGATAGTTTGACAGTTTAATATTTTTATAATGTGGTGAAATTAATAGAAAGCGGTGGATGCCTTGAAAGTGGGGAGAGCCATTTTAAAGTCTACAGAATAATAAAGGAATAAGAAAAAAAGTGCTTGTTCTTTGTCATTACACCTAAAACATTTTATTCCTTGCGCTCAGGTCATGGAAATGTCTTCGAAGGGGGTGAAGCAGGTGACTCTGGAGCTTGGAGGGAAATCTCCCCTCATTATTTTCAAAGACTGTGAGCTGGAGAACGCAGTGAAAGGAGCACTCATGGCAAACTTCCTCACACAGGGACAGGTGAAACTGTTGCATCATTACATATGCATGATGTCAATCTCGACCTAATCCAACACATTCTCTGTCAGCTCTTACAACGTTCAAATTTCTGTCTAAAATATAGGTTTGTTGCAATGGCACCAGAGTGTTTGTACAAAGAGAGATCATGCCCAAGTTCCTGGAAGAAGTGGTGAAGAGGACAAAGGTCATCCCTGTGGGTGACCCTTTGTTGGATGGCACCCGAATGGGAGCACTGATCAGCAAACCACATCTGGAGAAAGTGCTGGGATTTGTCAATCAGGCCAAGAAAGAGGTGTGTTAATAATCTCTGATTAGATTAGAAGAAGCTGTAATGATCCCGGCGGGAAAAGGAAGCAGTTGTCGTGAGGCATTTATCTCAAAGTTAATCAGCTGTGATAGTGGCTCTAACGCTTTCACTTAACCACAAAACAATTCTATTAAGTTAAGTTGTTTCTTTTCATTTACTCTTACATTGTTTCACATAATTATTTAACTAATACATCTGCTCCTCCAGGGTGCCAAAGTGCTTTGTGGAGGAGAGCCTTTTGTCCCCAGTGACCCCAAACTAAAAGGGGGCTACTTCATGTCACCCTGTGTACTTGGTAAGCCTTTTTGTATATTCTCCAATCTCTTTTTGATTTTTCTTCCAACACTACTGTGCCTCTGCATGACGTTTTTGTGTTGTCTGTCCATATTTATAAGGTTGGTCTCAGTCCTGTAAACGTAAACGCCTTGAGAGAATTTCCTCAAATTTGGTTCACTTGGATTTAAGGATGAACTGATTTAGATTTTGGAGGTCAAAGGTCAAGGTCACTGTGTCCTTACAAAAGATGCTTTTGGCCATAACTCAATAATTCATACTGACATGACTTAATACGTGTCTAATAGGATAAAATGAAGTGATGACATTTTATATCCAAACTGTCAAAGGTCAACTTCACTGTGACATCATAATGCTCTGCAAAAACATTTCTGGCCATTATTCAGTGCTGTAACTGAGGAAAGAGAGATTGTGACCATATTTCCTGCAACTTGACTGGTTGGTGGAGGCATATAAAAGGCTGTAATTCTAGTAATGTCACATGGTCTGTGTCTGTTTTGTTTTTCTTCCATCTGCATATTTTGTGTCCCTATATGCACCATACATCACATCCATTACTCACCCCCGGCACAGATAACTGCAGAGATGACATGACCTGTGTGAAGGAGGAGATTTTTGGCCCGGTCATGTCTGTCATGCCTTTCGACACGGAGGAAGAAGTAATCAAGAGGGCCAACAACACCACCTTTGGATTGGCCTCTGGAGTCTTCACCAGGTCAGCTGAAGAGACACGGAGCACTTGAATTTGTGATTACTCAGCAGTCTGTTACAGCCTCTGACACACAGTGCTATTAGTTTGCTCTTGGAGTTAATGAGGTTATTGCATTCCTTTGGCTGCACTTCCAAGTTTCCACAGGAAACGGACACATTGTGCAATAATAGTCTCTGTGATTCGAGGGTAGATGAAGCAGCATTTAACTTCCTGATCACATTGCATGCAGACTATTGACTTTTTTTTCCTTTTTTTTGTGCTTAAAATCTGTATGCAGGGACATTTCTCGAGCCCATCGTGTGGCTGAGAACTTAGAGGCAGGAACCTGCTTCATCAACAACTACAACATCAGCCCTGTGGAAGTGCCATTTGGTGGATACAAAATGTCAGGTAGGGTGTTGTAAGGTTAAAATGGTCAGAACACTTTTACACTTTTGTCATTGTACATGCAAAGGAAATGCATGCATAGTTTTACGTTTTATTGCAGCAAGACACCTGAATTATCTTGAATGACATTGGGGTTAATCAATAAAAGAGACGGTGCTCACATGATCTCTACTGTGTTTTACCAGGCTTTGGCAGAGAGAACGGCCAGGTGACAATCGAGTACTATTCCCAGCTGAAGACTGTGGTTGTGGAAATGGGAGATGTTGAGAGCCTCTTCTAAACTCCTCCCACCAAGTTTGCATTGCTGTGCCAGAACTGTGTCTAAGAAACTACGCACTTCTCCCTACAATCATATGATATGCACCAGATACATGCATCCAGTACTCCTCTTTGCACTTCCTGTGATTGAATTACTCCTCTACGCTTGGAGAAACATGTTGATGTGAAACAAACATGTAAGAACTGAAGACCAATTTCAGCATTAGAAGAAAACAACTGTCTAACACAACTGATCAGGTTTTGTCCTGTATGCTTTACTGGAACACTATTTGACAACTACTTTGTATCAAAATAAAATATTTTAGATGCAAACTCTCTGTTCCTGGTTGCTTGTTGCTTCTGAAGAAAAGTCAGTGATGGGCAGGGAACACTGGATTAATTATTACCACTTCTTTCGTAACGACTAAAAAACACATTAGTACTATGGGTGTATGATATTGACATTTTTACACATATCCAGTAGCAGATCATCTCCATGCTCAGTTTTACAAGAACACAGACAAACACTTGACTTGACATTATTACTACATTATCACCACATATTGTATATCTATATTGTATCTGATGTTTGATTCAGATGTGCTATGCCTTGATCAGTATTGGGCAGGTATTGTTTAACAATTACTACCTGTCTGGTTTATTTTTTAATCCTCTACTGTTATTACCTGTACTGATTTATTACTATTAGATAATAAAGTAATGTAGATAGGTATACATTAGTTTTTCACATGCAGAAATTGTGTTTATACTTAACGTTTGTTAATTAGTATAACATTTTTAAACGTATTTTTGGAAATAAAAATACACTAGTATTGCTCATTCCAAAAATGATATATGTTTATTATATTAAAATATTATATGCTACTTTGGCCTTGTATTTCTGCAAGCTCTCACCGTTGTCAGCAAAAGATATACTACTACTGTTTTTTGGTTAGTTTTTTCACGTGCATATTTCTGCGTAGTGGAAAGACAGTGTTAAGAGTACTGTTCTTAACTATACAACACGTGCTTTTATTTTGACAACAATAAACCGGAAGTGTTTGTGCCTTGACTGATTGAGAGCATTTCATCGTTAGCTTGTAGTTCGACAATGCAGGTAATGCTATTTTAACGTCACTATTTTGTCAATGACACTATGTTATTTTATTTTATTATGTTATGAAACTGGTGTATTCTTCAGTGTTTTTACTCGGGTACGGTGTTTCTGGTTTACTCATTTATATATAAAGTTAGCAGTAGCTAGCTCGCTAAATTAGATGGCGTTAGCGTTTTAGCTAGGTTAACATAACAATGAGGCTAATTTTAATGTAAAGTCAAAGTACCGACGCTGTAGACGACCCACAGAGTATTGTGTGCAGTGTGTAGTTGATATATTTGGGTATGAAACTGAGCTTTTAGTTTTTTCTTTTCCACAGCAAAGAGAGGAGAAGCAGTTAGAAGCGTCGGTGGAGTCTCTCATTTCTCGGGTGGCTCACGTCAAAAACGCTCTTCACAGTTTCATTTATAAGCTGGAAAATGAATACGAGAGGTTAACATGGTGGGTAATGCATTTTTTTTTTAACGTTGGTAGACTTCTGTTTGTGCTTAAATGGAACTTTAAACTATATATACAAGTTTGCATCAGTTACTATTGACATGGTCAATACTGTTCCTATGGTTAAATCAGTAACCGCATCAAGACTAAAGTGCATTTTCATAAGTGAGTAAGTGTTGAGGCCCTGAGCATTTGTATTGAACATAAGTCATTCAAAATGAGCTGTAATTGAATGTCTCCATACCGTAGTCACAGTGCACGAAAAGCCGTAATTCACTTATTATGGAGCAGCTCTGGGATTTGTCTGTGGATAACATAAAATCTTCAGTGTGTCTCTCTGATCAAGACTGAATTGTGCTGTGCTACATACACAGTATCTGAATATTTGACAGATCTGTAATCGTTAGATTTATTGTTCATATATCATCTGCAAGAGGAAGTGTGGTGGAATATTATAAACTGCCTGCACTTTTTTAGGGAGGCTTTGTATTCTGCTGTTACGAAATGTCACATTAGTCTACTTAACTGTCTCATTTTCCAGGAAATATGTTACCATTAGCATTTCTTTGTCACTCAGCTTGCTTTACTTTAAGATGAACAAGTGAATATGTTTACAAATGCAACATTTGTTCTGTCATCTTTTGTTATCAGAATTTGTTAAGAGGTTCTTTGTGGAGTGTTTTTTCTTTTGGTCAAATGCTGTGATGTGTGTTTATGTCATTCAGGCCGTCTGTGTTGGACAACTTTGCTCTGCTATCTGGTCAGCTGAACACTATCAATAAGCTTCTCAAGAATGAGAAGACGCCATCCTTTCGCAACCAGGTTATAATACCTCTGCTTCTGTCACCGGACAGAGATGAAGATTTAGCAGTGAGTATCTTAAACACTGAAAGCCAGTTACGGGACTATTTATTAGAGGCCTGTGTTGGAGGCCTGTCTGTTTATCACTGCTGCTTGTTCTCCATCAGAAACTCACAGAGCAGCGTGTTCCAGTGTTCAGCCATGAGATTGTACCAGACTACCTGCGGACCAAGCCTGATCCAGAGGTGGAGGAACAGGAGAAACAGCTGAGTGCAGACGCTGCACGTATTGGCCCTGAGGTGGCACAGGTCAGTTGGGTATTGCACTACTTAAACATGATATGCTGTCTTACTCGTGAAGTAATTTTACTGTTTTTCTGCTGTATGAGTATTTTGCATTCTTAAACCCACCCAAGTAATATTTTTCACAACAGAAACAAATCCAGGCGTTGAACAAGCTGTGTTCCAATCTACTGGAGAAGCTGAACAATCCTCGTGATGACAGAGATGCGGAAAGTGCAAGTATGTTGCACTTTTACTGTATGGGTCCTTTGTTTTAAATTGTTGTGTAAATGCCCATATATTGACTTTTATGATTTTTTTTTTCCAGCAATGAGACAAAACAAATCCTCTTTCAACCCTGCGGACACTAATGCATTGGTTGGAGCGGTTGCGTTTGGAAAGGGGCTTTCCAAATGCAGGCCTCCAGGTCCAGTTGCTCCTGGACACCCAGGACAAGGGCCCATGATGAGCGGAGGTCCAACCTTACAGCAGGTCACCATTGGTGGTGGTGGCAGTCAGCAAGCAGGTATGGGTGGACCTGTGGCTCCACAGCAGCAAGGACAGCCAGGTAGGAGACCTGGAGAGCTGGGTTAGTATTCCATTTCACTACTTACTTCTTATTTTTGCACTGCATTACACGGCTTTTGTTGCAAATACTGTAGCAGCCAAAGCAAAGGAAATATTGTGCTTTGTAGCATGAAAAAATATGTGTGGTAGGACAAGGACACAGAATGCATACTATAATGTAACAATCCGGATTTGAAGAAATTAAGGAATGAGTTCATTTGTGTGCATCTCAACACTAAAGCACAGCTGCTATGGGTGATGAGAGTGTAAACGGTGGTGGTAGCAGATAAATCTGTAAAAACTCATACACAATATTCCTGCTCTTCAGCTCCCTGTAATTCATGTTTTGAATTTCTCCATTTTAAAATCCAAATTAGTTTGAGGTGTAATTTGTATTTAAAATAACTTCATCAGGTTAAACAATTAATCCTGTTATGATTATACAGTAGTTAATACTTTATCATACGTGACATAATTTAAACAATTATTGTTTGCTAAACTAAAGTAAATGGATCATTCTAACAAATAACACGTTATTCAGTCAGGATCAGAACAAATGTAAATGTGGCTCCCTGTATGTAGTGATGATGCTTATGGAAGTTGTCTGACTTGACCTCAGCTTTTGTGTCACTCTGTTCTGGGCAGCAATGCCTCTCAAACTAACCCCATATTTCAAGGGAGCTATTTACTAATTTGCACATCATATCAGAAATATTGTTGACATGTGCTGAGCTTTGTAGATTCCCGATGAGTTATGTAAATGTCAAACACAACCTCCTGTGTTTTCATAATGTACGATTATATTGACAAAACTTTGAACTGTACAACCCTTTTGTTTTACATTTCACTCATTTATTGCACCTTTTTAGCTTTTTGTTGCCAATACACAATTTTTAGTAGTTGATTTTGCTTCTTTTTACGTAAACAGTTTGTGACAGTAACCTGTATTCATGTGTGTTTAGTGATCTCTCCCTGTTTTTCTTTCTCAGGAAAAATGCCAAGTAGCATCAAGACAAACATCAAATCTGCATCTGGTTCAATGCATCCCTACAACCGATGAGCCCCTTCCTTCCCATTTCTTTAACCTGCATTTTTTACATTTAAGACCCTCCTCTGGCAATGAATATTTACAGTACATACATGTCACCTTTGTATGCTGTTCTTTTCATGGAATGCACCAACTTCTAAGAAGTTGTTACTCTGCTCTCTCTAAAGCTGTTTCTGTGACATACAGTTCGCTCTGAGAAATTTCTCAAAGGTAAAATTTTCCCCTTAGTGACTGTCATAGAGTCTATTTTATACCTCCATTATTTGATACTGAGCCACAGTGTTTGAGCCACTAGATGGCAGTATGTCATCATTTATTTGATCACAATGGCTTGTATTTGGAACTGTACTCATGACACTTTTTTAATAAAAGACGTGTTAAAAAGACTTCCAGCTTGTGTAATCAATACATTTCTATCCGTATTTAAATTATGTACTGTTAAGTCTGAACACAATTAGAATTCTGTTGGTCTGAGTATTTGAGTAAAGTAATTCTGTACAACTAAATTGTGTTAGTGGTTTCAGTAAAGTCGTCAAAACTGTAACCTTGTTGTAATCGAGCATCACCAGTGTCTTGCATCCCGAACATAGACAGAGCAGTTCCCATCAAATGACCATCACAGCATTTCAGACATGCACCATAATCTGACGTCTGTTCAGTATTTCTCCCAGTTTCTTCTCTTGCTTCTCTTTGCCCATTTTGCTGCAGTACCAAAGGTGAGAATAATGAGGGTGGACATTGCTCTGTGTGGCCTGATAATGTCAAAGTGTTTAAGGGGGGAAATGAGGAAGTATCGGTGCTGACGTGTGAGAGGGGCCTCTCTCCACGCCGGCTCTCTCTGTCCACTCCAATCCCTGTCCTGCTGCACAGCACAGTGACCATGCTGCTGTCACAGCGTGCAGGCCCATGGCTGACCTACATACACCCTCTGTCCCCAAACAGGCAGACGTCTCGCTGTGTCAGCCACTATGGTCAGACGCTCTGCTGAGACAGCTCAAAGCTGCACAAGGTCACGCTTGTGTCCACAGATGAGGTCTAAATTATAAACAAAGACCTAACAGGCAACATCCTGCAAACCTCAGAAAACAGAGGGTGTACTGAGGATTCAGACAAACTATCACCCAAAGTTAAAGGATGATGCATTTTTTACCTTTCAAGTACAAATAACACATAAGTGCACGCTAGAACTTAGATTTTCTAAATTCTTTGTTTTTTTTGTTTTTGCTTTACAGGCTTGGTTAAGAAAGGCTGCTCATCAGTGACTTTTGTCTTTATTTTCTATGTTGCATTTTCTCGGTGTAGCAATGAATTTGAAAAGAACAGCAATTCCACATAACAATAATGTAACAGACAGAAATTAAAGCAGACATGATGCTCACTTTGATTGGTGTCAAGCAGTCTCTTAATGTTAATTTTCACAGTGAATTAAAATGAATGGGAACTATGTGTCTGCCCAGGTAGGAAAAAACAAGCCAAAACAAATATGTAAACGTATACCATGTTGTATTCTTTGGATAACAGGCAGCAGAAGTGTGAAATGTGATTTGCAGTAAATGGCCTTAAATATGCAAAAGCACTAGTGCGTTGTTCAAAGAATTTTTATCTTTCACTAAGTGGGTCCACTGACATTGTTGTTTAATGACAATGTTACATATAGGATTGAAGATATTTATAGTAATCAAAACAATCTATTATAATTTAATTATATATAAATTGCTTCCTGGGTTGTAACCTACTGTAGATATAGTCTAAGGCACTTTACTGTTTTCTTTTCTGAAAACCTGGAACCGCAAAAGTGTAAATTCAGGCGTGACGTTCACATTCTCCTAAACCACAAGTGATGCTATATTGTAAACAATGCACTTGAGTACATTACATATATATGTGACACTAAGTTACCAAACCTGCTGATGAAGCCCACACGATGTGGCTGAAAGCTCCAAATAAAACCACACTGAAAAAAATGTGGAGTGTGATTTACTTAAAAAAAACCTCGGTAACAATTTCCACACAGAAATTCTTTGTAATTTTTACTCTGGAAATTCTAATAAGAAACACATAACATGAAATAACCTTTTTAACAGTACCTTTATTTTCCAACACTGGTGAAAGAGGTCACTGCTTACGGTATTCCAACATACTGACTCTGGCATTACCAGATACATTTCAAAACAGTGTTGCCAGTTAGAATTTAAGAACAACTTTCACTAAAAGCCATCAGTGTGTGGCTGTTTATTGTGTGCTCTGACACATTTTTAAATGGAATATTTGACCTCTGCTGCTGTGTATGTCAGAGAGCCTTGACAAGAACATTTACAAAGAAAATGTCCAATGAAATGCCTAAAGGTATCACTTTAAAGTGACACAACTGCAAGTACCATAAAGTGCAAAAACTACTTCAAACCTTCTTAGGTGGCCGCCAAGATGCTCAAAATATTGCCTCTCTGAATTAAAAAAAACCAGAGCAGCATAGTTGACAACTAAATGAAAGGACTTCCCTTTGTGTCACCAACTCCACATGCTGCCGGGTCAAATGGGTCGGAAGGGCATTAAATGTTTTGAATGAACAAGGGCAATCAGTGTGAAGACAAGGGATTGACTGGCTGTGGCCACCATTTCCATGTTTTAGCCTGTAGTGTTTTAACAATTCTATCCTTTTGTCTGGTTTGAAGCTACATATTTTACACACCCATCTCATGTTGTTGCACCTGGAAAATAATAAACACATACACAAATATCTCAAAACTAAATTTCGATGTCAAGTTAACCTATAACAGTACTAATTTGATCTTACCTTGAGTAAGCTGTCAAGGCCAATGTCCAGAGTCAATGTCCTTTATTCTGTGAAATATATAGACAAGTAAAATTAATATACATTATATGTACAAAAGTATTCAGACATCTTTGCAGTTTAGAATTGGAGTAGAATTTAGAAGCTGTGATTCCATATGGCCTTGCATTACATCAATGTTAAAAGTTGACTGGAAATTTTAAAGTATGTAATCATGTGTTATTGTAAGACATTTATTGAACATATTTAAACACCATCTATAGCAGTCTTATAAAAAGGCACACTCTTGATATGCTGTTTTAAAATTATTCATTCACAATCTGTATTTTAAATAACACATGAAATTATTTACCTTTATAAAGGCACTACTTATATATTTTTTAACAGCTTTCCAATTAGTATTTATCTTTTTAGCCCCCCTTTTTAATTGTAATATACCTTATTCCTCTTTTAAACATACTTATTTTAATATATTTCCCTTTCAAAACATTTAAATGAACTGTCTTGCCATTACTGTTTTAAATCATCATGTGAGTTTTAATGAACAAAATTAAATAAATCAGACTGTATTTGTATCACAATAATTTATGAGTGAATACTCTTATAACACACTGACCCTTAAGTCAACTGTGCCATCACTGCTTCACTAACAAACTGCATTTAATGTTACTGCAGTGATAGCAACTTAGCTTGGCTAGCCTCAATGTTAGACAATGCCTGGGTTAGCATAGCGGCTAGCGCCGTTTGCGATTAGCGTTAGCTTCGCGGCTAACACCCTTAACAATCTTTTTAACATTTTAAACCAATTACAGTGATACAGTCTCTACCACAGCCGTGTTAAAAGCTAAATAACTCCTACTGGTTTTAAGAGAAGTATCTGAACAAAGCAGGCATTTTGTTGTCAGTTCACCCAACAGGCTAATATCAACAAGCAAAATGGTGCCTCCATTCTGTGTAAACGTTAACATTACCGGACCTCAAAACACAACAGGAACGCCCTACGTTTGACGAAAGTGGCACCTCACGTTCAGTGTAACACACGCACTGGACAGTTGTCACACTGTAGCCATGTTTACCTGTGCTCAGAAGCCTGTCTGTGTCCGCTGACCTCAGAAAAAGTACATTGTGACTCAAGTCCAAAGCGGTCCGCGGACGCGGGAAGAGCGGAGGATCCCTTAGCTAGCTAGCTAGCAGGCTAAAATATTCAAACACTGATGAGCCAACATAAAAATAAAAAGTTAATTAATCATATACATACCCCAAGGGTCCACGTTCATCACTTGTCTCATCAAATGGGCACCCAAACAATCCCCCAGTCGAGGTGTGTTGTCCAGGAACCCTGTTCTTGCTGCTGCCTCAGAAGTCAAAAGTACATGCACTCTGACCTCACCTGCTGAGCATGCGCAATATTGCAAGCTGACCTCCAAGTAAATTTTACTTGCTTATGTCAGGTTGTACAGTCAATACAGTTGTTAAGTTAACATTACTTGGAGTGATGGGTAATATTTACTTATCAAAATGAGGATACATAATTACAAACAAACATCAAGTAACACATTAAATAAAAGGTGACATTTTAAAGTAAAAGCACTGAAATAATATTTCCTTGTAAAATTTAAACAAATAATCAAGGTTATAATTACAAGACCAAAAAATCATTTTTTTCAGTGCAGCCAAACTGAACCTTGTGTTTTGTTTTGTTGAACAGTTTATTACTTCTACTTTATTTTATTTGATCTCATGTTTAGTAACTTGTTGAGGCTATGTAGCACATTTTTATCATTGAAATGTGTTTAGTATTAAATTCTCACATGAAAACAAAAAACTGTGCTACTATGGATCTAGTTATTATAAACCAAAAATAGTTTATGAATATACATTTAAATCACAGACTATGTCTAGTTGTGCCATGTTCCTGTCAATAGTAGCCTAATCCTCTTGACTGGAAATATGTTAGCTGGAAGTTGCTGGATGTGCTCTGTATGTTCTTTTTGCGTTCTGTTGAATTTCCAAGCTCCCACAATAAATATTCATGACATGTTCATAAATAATTTTCTGAACATCCATTCTGGTAAAAACTGTAAGAGCAGAGTAGATGCAGGCAGTGATTTAAATCACACTCCCCGGGGAGGCACATGTAGTAATGTCACACTATCACTGCCTTGACACCAGAGTCGTAGCATCATCTGAACCGTCTGACAGTTGTGTATTCTCTGGTTTATGCAATTAGAATATTAATTTACTCCTCATCATAAAACTAGCATGTTGCAGCTGGATCCCAATACCTTCCATTCATGCTGCCCTGCAAAGCTAAAACATGAAACAGTAAATAATGTATATTATATTTAATCAAAAACAAATTGAGTTAAGACCTAAATAGGATCTGACTTTTGACATGACATTAACAAATATTAACAAATATGTACCACAAAAAACAACAAAGCAACAAACATTCAAATCAAATATTCAAAGTAAAAAAGTACATTTAGTGCAGTAACTACACTCCGGCTAGTGAGGCTAGCCGGTGAGATAGCATTAGCTGAATAATTTAGCCACTTCTTCCTGTTACATAGAACTTAAAAAAAGAAAAGAAAAAAATGATGCTTCAGTATCTTAGTGAATGAGTTATACCACATAAATAAGACAGGAGCTAAATGTTAATGGAGAACACCAAATAAACTACTGCTGCTAAAAGCTAACAAGCCTAGCTTAGCAGAGTAGCAGTAGGCTAAGAGCCATTTACAGCCTCTGACTCTGGTGAAATTCCCTTGAATTTATCTTTACATCATATTTTGAAATTCATCACATTGAAGACCAATTCATTAATCTAATTAATTATTTATGGTAATTTATTATCATTAGATACTGCACAATTTCTGTGCCCATTAGATTGTCCATAGAGTGCAGTATCTAACTGTTTGTTTTTTTAAGTCCCATGTCAGCATGAGGTATAAAATGATCTTATTATTTATATATTACAGTTTGACAAAGACTCTTCAAACTTCAAAGCTTTATTTCTCATTGTTTCTGCAGTTACTCTTCTGTCTCTGTAGGACACCTCCAGTCACACACACCATGAGGGGTCAGCAGTGTTTCACTGTTGTGAGCACAAAACCTGCCACAGGCCCATTCTGTAAAGAATTATATCTGAAACCTCTTTCTGTTTTGACTCTTAATTTGAATATTAATTTGAATTCATAAATCAAGGTTGTGTGTGAGATAAAGATAGAGGTGGTGTAGTAACATTCAGTGCATTCAGCCAGACTCACTGTATAAATAGTGGATAATGGGAAAACTCAATATGACAGCTGCCTCCTAAATTACAATATACAGTATATAGCAGGGTACATAGAGCAGGGGTAACTGGGCAGTTCATACTGGACATAAATCCATCCTGACAACATAATCAGCATATCTTTTTAAAAGACAGGATTTCCCTCTGAAGCGACACACTGCAGTGGCCAACTATGTGAAATGACTTCCTGTCCAGAAATGAAGCAAAAACATTTAAAAAGATGAAAACACAGACTACAAACCCAAAACAAATTAGCTCACAGCTGCATGAGAATCGACATGAATGATCCCACTTTTGTTGTTGGATGTGAGTGCGATAATTATTGCAACAGCACTGTATCCAAATGTCCTTGATCATCAGTGCAAAATAATTTTTTTTGTTTCATTTTTGATCCATGTTTTGGAGAGATAACTTTCTCATTTCTTTAATAAGAGCAATTCCTGGCACAGTTTTAAAGGTTTTTTCCCCCATAATTGAAGAACATGATAAGGTCCATATCTTGCTCATTATGGAAGCTTTAGGCAAATATAAAGAAACACTTTACAGCCTTAAACTCCCACACCCCTAATGCTCAAATATACTGCAGCTTCTAATTCAAATGTTCCATGGTTGAAATAACTTGAAAGGCTAAGATGACACACACTGATCTGTGAAATCTTTTCCAAATGTCTTCTTTATGAAAGTTGGGATCAGAGGAATTCATTAAAGATCTGTGGGTGGCATAGGCAATATGAAACTGAAGCTTTCCAGCGGCAAGTCTTTGCCAAACTGAACAGTTTCCAAATTCAGAAATCTGCAACACTGACTGGAACACACCCACAGTCACTAATTACTTGACCCTATTCCTGCAGAAGCTTTTTTGTCTGTTGAGTTTGACTTTTTTTTTTTTTTTTTTTGTGAGTAACGTGATTCACACAGGATCTGTGAGTGGAGAGGAAGACTTGTTTTATCATATTAATGCATAGGGCTTCCTTGAGACAAAGCCTCTCCATTATGTTGTGCCCCTCAGACCTCAGACCTTGCATCATCTGCTTCAGTAGCCCTTCCCTCGGGCACATGTGTGTAACCTTGTTGTGTGTGTATCATGCTGGCAGGCGTTGATGTAACTGATGCACATTATGCGTTGTGAATAACGCCAGTCTTTTTATGAGTCTTGTTATTGTTATTGATATAATGTGAACCCGGAGCCGACTGTGCTGTATGTGCCACATGCATTGTGGACTGGTTGAGGATGATTGATATGAAACTCCAATGATGAGAAGGTTCAGTTGCACTAAATCAATAAGGATCAGGTCAAGAAGACGTATGTATGTGCTTTTGTCTTTTCCACGTATTACTGTCTGGAGCTTTGATCATCGCAGTGAGAGGTCTGATGGTTGTGTTTGCTTTTTTGCCAATTTGAATTTTTTCCCACTTTGCAAAAATCGCAATGAAGACTTTTACGAATCTAAAGTAAAACTCAAATCTAGACAAAAATCTCAATTATTTGTTTGTGTTTAGTTTCGAAATAGAAATGATGACGACGTTCTCTCTCTCATGATTTAACGAGTCAGAAAATGTTATTTATTTTGTAGTATTCATAGTTCTGTGTACTGCAGTTTTGAGCGGTACCAACACTTCCTGTTTTTCACAACTAGGGCCTGATTAACGCACTAGGGGGCACTAAATGTGCCAAAGTTACCACAATTCACCCTCAAGGGAGCATGAGCGTCTACCAAATATCTCAGCATCAATGCAACAGTGCTAGAGGAAAAGTCAGGGGATCAACACAGTCATTGTAGGCTCATCCTCTGGGGACCATGCATGTCAGGGTTAGTCCAACACTAGCATCCATATATCCATATATATAAATATATATTGAAATGCATCACTCATATTCAGTACACTGTCGACAGAACTTTAGCCAGAGAACCAAACTCATTTTAAAAGATGAGAACATTTGTTCTCTGTGGGCAAATTTGTTTATTCATTTAATTCTATCTCCCTTAAGTCTGTCAAAGCCTTTTCTACACCATCAGGTATGTTATTCTCATGGAGGACAGGCCTCTGCACTCATTTATTTTATTTCAATTTTCTGACAAAAGACAGACGAACTCTAAGATAAAAATATATCAGAATCAGCGTTAGAAACCCCAACATGTTGAATAATCTATGTGTGTGATTGTAGAACGTAATCTCTTCTGCATGTCATTAAATGTTACTGACAAACAGGAATATTATATAAATGAATAAAAAAATGATTAAATAAAGGACATGAACTAAGTGTCCCCAGTGTTAACTATGGCCCCACTTTGAGTTGTCACAGTAGTAAAAGCACAAGTGTTAATAATAACATTAAATGATGCCTCTGTTCTATTTATGTGTCCCAGTAATTCAATACGAGGACCCTAAAACTGAAGAAGCTAAATGGAATTATTCAATTTATCATTTCCAGCTTTGGTTTTCCTGCTGTGACTTGTCAAAATGTTTCCTGTGAAAAAGGTCTATAAGCAAAAACTGGAAAAACAAAATCTTGTTTTGTGTTGGTGAAATGAGTGAAGCTACATTATATATACCTCTGACATGCAAACACAAATATTTTATTAGCGATTTTTAATTTGAAGGCTTAGCTGTCTTAAATATATTCCTGGATATTAATTTAACTGTTATTTTTAATCCAATCAGCATTGATTTATTTTGTTTTTTACACATCTAGATTAGATAGGCTAACTGTTATTTCAAGAGCATTTAAATGACTATATTTCGACATGAAAGAGGTGCGAATAACGTGTTAAAATATAGTCATAAAAATGCATCCATTATGTGCGCCCTTGACACCTAAAAACCTTCACTATCCAACCAAAGTAAGCCCAGTTTTAACCTAGATACTGAGGCGCCTTTTGACTTGCAAATCATCAAACTGATGCTTGCACTTCTCGTAGCAGATCAAAATATTAACTCCTGCCAGCTGACTCCTATTTAAAGAAAATTTGAGGCAGTTAAATGTTAGCAAACGTCAGGAAAAGATAATATTGTGATTTTCCCAGGCAGCATTTCATTACTGTTACATTAGGTGTTGGGTAACACACCGCTTCTGATTGGAGTTTCATCTTTTCACGGTGCAAAATGGATAATGATCAGTGCCATTTGTCACGGTGCAGCATGTGATCCAGCCTGTTTGTTAAAGGAATCAGGAATTCAAAGGAACGTACACTGATTTTACTCAGAATGGGATTTACACCTTTTCATCATGTAATGACTGAATCAGCCTCACAATGGCTTTTGGTTTGCAGGAGCACATGAATAAATTATACACGTCCAGCACTTCTTACCTTTCATTTCTCAAACAGTGGCTGGAAGAAGCCCTTTGATAGAAACAAGGAGGCTTCTCCATGTAATTACATTTGATCGTGTTTGCATATGTCACTCCCACAGTCTCTGTCATGCTCTCTGATTTTGGATGCTCCTGGGAACCTCTTCCTAATCCACAAGTTAATGTTTCAGCCTCTTCCTCCTTTTTTTTTTTTTTTTTTTTTTTCCAAGGGGGGGGGGGAAAGGGGGGGGGCGAAAACATTCCAAGCGGAGGGATGAATCGGAGGAGCAGAATCAGACATCCTGTCTGGTTTATCTGGAGGAGAGAGATAAGTGTGGATTCCGCCTCTTTCAGGGAACGCACATTAACCATGCCTCGGAGGGAGCGCTGGGTGTGGGGAAGGGGAGGGGAGGGGTGGAGGAGGTATCTGTCTGCTGGGAGCGCACAGCTTTCACTCACTTCGAAAACTGTGAAAATGTCCCCTTCACACCCTCGGCAGCTCGGCCGAGCTCCGGCGTTCTGTTAGCGGTGATAGAGTGCCTGCGTGCCATAGCATAGTTGGAAGTGAGATGTGCAATGTTATCCAGAGGTGTTGGATTGACAACTCTACAACGTGTAAACTTGTATCCTACAGTGACTCCTGACCCTGACCCTGTTACAAAAGTCTGGGGGAGAAACCGCACACAAGTTTGTGGTGGGAACATGAAACTTGACATGAAAAATGACAAAAAAACTGCAATTTATGCAACAAAAGAAACTATTTATTTGGGATACGCATTGCCAGTACAAATTAAGAGACCATAAAACCTACACCTTTCAGCTATTTTTCTCCACAGAAAACAGGTTTGGAATTGGAATTAAAAAGACAATAGTTTTCCGTTTGATATCTTTTTTTTTACATACGCAGAGATCTTAAAAGTTAAAACCTGTCAAGAAAAAGGCTCCACGATTTCACTCTGAAATCCTTATAAAAAAGAAGTTAACATTCAAAACACTGCAGTACGTTATTTTATTGAAGAACAAAAAGACATGCAACAAATAAAACATTTTATGTTTTACAAATTGTTCATTTTTCTTTTCATGTCTCTTTTCCTTTTATATTCAAAAACTAAAAAGCATCATTACATGAAGCTTCGATAATATTTGACAGGCAATGTGAAAAGTAGAGTTAAGCCTTTTTTTTAAGGGGTGCAAAAACAATCCTTGTGTTTTGCCTTGCATGGCTGGTGCTGTCAATTCACTCCAATGACTTCTGAAGACACGACTGAGGCAGGGTCTGTGTATCACTTCAATGGTGCTCGGCCCCTCGGCTGTAATACTGAGCAGGTGAGCTGGGGTGGGGTCGGGGGGGGGGGGGCCACTCTGAATGATCCAAATGAGTTTGTTTGGGATAATCATGCTGTGGTTGACTTCCACACTGTAGCTCTGAAACATCCATGATTTCATACATGTGTAATAAATACAAACACGCTGACGACTGCTAAAAAACTCCTGTGTGTGTCCTGCTGTTTTGTGACCGGCTGGGATCTCGGGACTGAATTTTATTTTCTGTAAGCGTTCAGTTGAGCTAAAAACAATGCCAGAGGGCAATGTTAACACTAACTTTTCACGTCACCTTCATTTGGACAGTAGCTATCTTCCAATAGGAACTCCATCAGGCTGCGATAAAATAGCTACTGTCCAAATCCAAAGATGTAAAAAAAAGAGTAAAGGTGCATATCTACATACTGTATATAGAGCATTCTTGAGCTAATTCACATATAATGGTAGCATAAAAAAAGAAACATAGTCCTGTAGCAAAGCAAAAATAATATGAAAACAAAAACAAAAACAAAAAAGATGAGTTATTCACAAAATGGAGACATAAAAATATATCCAAACATCATCTGGATTTGTGTGCCATCAGGGTATTTTTTCCACTTAATTTATATAAACACTAATGTATTCCGACTGCATTTTTTTTGGCTTTGAATACAGAGTACTCGAGCATTATGAGTTGCTCACCAGTACCGTAGATAATAAAATCCTATGAAAAGAGGAAAAAGAATATGTCGATAAAGCTGATCCCAATGTAAGAGGATAAAAATTCTGCCTTTTTTTTGGTATCAAAGTATGTAAATGCTGATATCTCATGATGGACTATTGTAATCATGTATACATGTTCGACCACATACTATACTGTACATACAACAAAAGTCACAAATCTAATTTCACATTTTGGATTGGTTTGTGTCGATGGATGTGGTGTTTTTTTTAGTGTCATTTTAAAAGAAAGCAAAAAAGAAAAGTATTGTTCTATTTCACACGTTCTCTCCGATGTTATCAGAGAACAGGGGTTACAGGATAAGTAACCTCAAGTGGTTCGGCTCTGAATGCATATGGGGATATATTTGTGACTAAACTCTGAGCGTGCGATGGGAGGAAAAATATTTTTGGCTCGCACGTGACGTATATTTTGTAGAAAAATTCTCATGATGAAGAATAATTTGATATGAACAAACTAAAAAAAATTCTATTGTGTTCGGAAATGTCCCGTCGCATTCTCAGGATTAAGACACAAATGTAATTCCATGAATGAAAAGTGAGTGTTAAGTCAGACAAAAGACATACAGTGTGTTAAATCCCAATGACATGATACCTTAAAATCAGAATTACAATTTTTTGTTTTGGATTTGGTTACCAGCAGTATTTGGCTATATTGACCTCAATGATACACACTGACGATGTCTGATAATGTACACTGTTTCTTCCATATATGACTACTATAGTTCTATCTTAAAATTTCCTCTGTGTTGTTTTCTCTCCGACATTTACAAATGTTACCCTTTGAGTTCAATCATTAGGTGTTATTGTGCTTTATTTCATAGTGACGTGCCATAACCGCTGCTAACACTGTCACCGAATAAGTGTTTCAGATCAATTTTTCTTTGAATATTGTTGATGCGTCCAATGCGTGTGTGTGTGTGTGTGACAGAACTACGACCGCCTTTGTGAGTCGCACTCAATTTGTTAATTGCTTGTGTAAAAACTGTGAATTCTTTGCGTTTCTGTGCTGCATATAAGCAGAAAAACCTACGGCTCCGGCAATAAAATATAAAATGCCTTATATGTCACTGTCTGTTGTAGAAGTTCTGAGTACAAACTATATATATTGAGGCTGAATACTTGGATATTACCTGACTAATATTACTGGACTAACATATTAATACCTCACGAAGTATGGCATGAAAAATGTAAGGACATGACATAAAAACATGTGATGTAACGATATCAAAATTCACCTCCAGGGTTGAACTTTGGCACTATAGATCAACAAAAAAGTCTGTGAGTACAAATAAAGACAGAGGTATAAATGACAGGGCATGGTGTGGTGTACAGTTAAATTCTAATCATTATAAAAATTCGTAAAACCGAAGCATTTGAAATGTTGTTTGCTCTGTTTGTTATTTCGAATAGAGGTAGTGTGAAAGCATTTCAATTTACAAGACGTGGGGCAATATGCTGCTAACTGTGTCTAAGGTGTGAATATATAATGTAAGAGAAATACAATGAGGCAACATGGACATCGAGTGGAAACTGTACAAACTGTGAGTGTGGATATGAGTCCCCTACGCAGACTGCTATTGGTGCGGTGGTGGTCCAAATAGGAAAAGTGAAATTTTTGTCCGTAATGGTGAAAACGTCACCCCCGGACCCTCAAAAAATGTGTCCCGCAGTGCGACTACATACAGTACGTCGCGTTCAGTCCCGCTGGGGTCAGGGGTTAAGTTTTGGGAGATATGGCTGGGGGGGGGGGTGCAGTGGCGGAGTAAGGAAGGAAGCAAGGACGGAGGAGTGAAGGGGGGCGGGTGGAGGATCAGTTGGAGGTGTCAGAGTGAACGCTTCCGGGTCCTTCTGTAGGTGAAGTCACTGATGAGGGGGTTGGAGCATCTTGCCAGCCGCCGTTTGCCTGAGAGAAAATAATACAGAGAAACAGAAAAGGGGGGACGGGGGAAGGGGGGGTTGAGTCTGTTGCTTTCATATTCATTACTCAATGCAGCTGGGTCAAAGACAGAGAGGTACAATGAATGGAAGTCCTGAGGGCAAGGTAGTGTATGAACGCAACCTGAAATGCTGGGACACTATTCACCATACAGTTGCACACAGCCTTAAGCCATACAGCCTCCTGGAATGGAGGAAAAGCTAACCCAGCTCAAATTACGGCTAATATTTCAGAATAAGACTGACATAAAATAAATAAAATCATGTTTTCAACCGAGCAGAAAGGGAGTGAATTACAGTCCGTACCCCATCATACACTGAACACTCAAATTCATTTAATGAAGAAAACACACAAGAAAAGGCAAGTTGTACAAGATTTTGCCTGTCACTGTCATTCTGAAATAATATGAATAATATGTAAATTGTGTGAAAAGACCTCTGAAACAAAACAAGTCCAATCAATGTCATGTGCACTAATTATGACCCTGACAGCTGGAATTAACATACAAGAGCTGTGGAGGGCCGTTCCACTGCCACAGACAGGCCTGTTAAAGAGCATTTAGGATATTAATAGTAAATTTAAAGCCATCAGGAAAACTGAAAATGGTCCTTGACACCCTTTCATTTGAAAGCCTGTTATTCAAGGCAGCAGACAGTGGAGTGTAATCAAAAGTGGAGAGGTCAGATTGTAGAATGTCTCACTTTGGTGACGCTGTCTGTCTCAAAATTGTAATTACGGCTGTAATCATCCACAGCATACATTATGTATCTGCTCAGTCACTATCCAGTCTTTTTTTTTTATATTCATTTAATTTTTAAATTTAGATAAGTTGTCGTCCTTTAACTGTCTCATATGTTCAGCTCCTCATTCATAAAATCTGTCTTTGGATGTTTGAAAAATTGTTTTCTTGGATGTATTTAGTGAACAACAAATATCTAACCCAGAAATTTCCTTTTAAACAAACGAACAAAAAAAACCCAACAAAACTTGTAATCCTTGTATTATCTAATAGGATCTCCTCTGTGCTGGGATTTTTGGAACCTAAATCAGGACAGAAAAGGTCAAAGAACCCTCATGAAATATAGTGTACACTATAAACCACCATTTTCAAAAATATTTTATCAAACAAAACTGCAGTGCACACATTGTAGTAAAAACGACAAGCAAAGAGGCAAATATTCCAAACTTCCTTGCCTTAGCTACATAAATCACAGGCAAACAGCCTGGAAGACAGATATCCTGCTCTTACATTATGCATTGCAGGGCTTCTTTATAGGGTATAAAAGTGAATAACACAGCATATTGTGGCAGTGTAAGATGTGGTAGAGCAAGCAGGCGTCCAAGGAGAACCGTATCCGTGAGGTCAAAGGACTGAGAAAGAACAGGGCCTGAATACGTTAGTGGCCTCTCAGGGTTAGCACAGCTGGCTGTGGGATGTGCTCGGAGCAGCCAGGAAGCCTATTTGAATACACATACATGTTTTTATATGGGAGACATTTCATCTGATTATCATATGGCCACTGAGGCACGACGACGACAGCGGAGGAACCCAGCCGCGGCTGTGACCGTCCTCGTCCTCTCAGCGCGACTCGCTGTCAGGGCCATTAGTGTGGCAGGAACATGATCTGAGCAATGCGCTTGGATTGCTGTCCCAAGTCCACACTCTGCTCTCCTTGTGTCTGTCTTATCGATTTTCCCCTTTACGACACGGCTTGTCGCTGTGAATTTCCCTACTGTTTGCAGCCGCCAGCTAGCAACCCCCCCCACCCCCCCTCCACAACCCCCACTTCTATACCTGAACTCTGCTGCAAAATAAGACAAACATGAGGGGAACACACCCCTATGGCACACGAGCAGTTGTTTCCAGCGGTGTGAGGTTTTATTTTTAGCGGCACAGCAGCGTTGTCTCCTGGGAGGCTTTAATGGGAGCCTCTGGCCCCAGGACTGCTAATCACGGGTCAGATGGTCAGAGGGATTTAAAGTCCAGTACAGGAGGTGTCACCTGTTTGTGCAGTTCGCTCACGGCTGACCATACGTGGCTGCAGGTGCTAGGCCAGACCTGATTATACATGACAGGCTCAGACGGTGGCTCTGCATGTGCGTGGCCAGCCCCATGCCTGCGTACGCTGGGCAGCGCGCTGCCCGTGGCGCAAGTGATACAGAACCAATCAACTACGTGATCAGAGCAGAGCAGAGACAAGTCCGACTAAGTGGCATTCTGAGCCCTTTGGCTTTGAAATAATTGGTAGGGAGAGAAAGAAGGAAAAAAAAATCCTTACATTGATGCCCTGCGGACTGTACATCTGGTTGGCTGTGAGTCCTTCACTGTATCCGCCTGTCTGACTGATAACATGGCGAAGGGTATCCACCTGAAACATTCAGAAACAACAAACAAAGCAAGGTCAGAGTCAACTCAAGAGATGAACAAGAGAAAAGAGAGAGGGATGACAAGACAACAAGAGAGACAACAAGAACATATTTCTGCAAGTATATCCTTGGAGGAAAAGGTCCAATCAAACAGAAAGGAAATTTAGGATAAAAAAAGTTCTGCTTCTTGCTGGTTGAGATAAAAACATATTCACATGGTGAAATCACAAGACAAATATTCTGCCCTTGAGACTGTGAAGAGGCTCTGTATTGGGGCCTGTACAAACCTGTATAGTCCTTTTTCACAACAGACATTTTGACTTGTCATAGCAGAAAAAGATTTCAGACTGTAGGGTTGATTCCCTTTTGTGGGATGTAGAAGCACTGCAATGGGAGTGTGCCATTTTTTTATAAGACAGGAAGTGGAATCTGTTTCATCTGGCAACAATAAACAAACAGGAGCGCTTTTGTGCTAGCAAGGCTAAAAATATTTGGGTTAGCAAGACATTCAGAAACAGCAAAATGAAATGTTAAGTACTTCACTTATCAAGCAAACATGTCGGAAAAAGCTGAAATCGAGAAAACATGATGCTGCATGCATGCAGTGTTGGCAGAAAAAAAAAAGAAAATAGGAAAACGTCTAATTTTCTGACATGAGAACGTCTCGCATAAATTAGCTTCACTAATGGGTTACATTTGTAGCAATGTATTAACAAGTAAAACCAGATACTCACAAACATATCGCTCTATTATTAGCTGATTGGACGGAATTAGAATTAATGTTGGGTTTTTATTTTTTAGGATTTGCAGCCATTCTGTCACACTGTAGTTCGTTCCACCAAGCTAACGCTAATATGTCATAGCTGTCAGAATTTTCTGTTATTTTAAGCTAGCATTTTTTCCCCAATTACTGCCTGGACAGTCTAAACTGAATGTGGCATTTGTCTAATTACTTTCATTAGTTACACCTGTGTATGACAAAAAGTCAGTCTAGAAAAAGGTAGTGGGCCTGTCCCTGTAGTATCATCCGTGCTGCTCAGGGCCCTACCTGTGACTGCACGTTGGCTCCCACCTGAGCCCCCTGGTACGAGTCCCCATTGAGAGACTGCACGCTCATGAACAAGTCCCCGGAGTTTGACATGTTAAAAGAGCCAGCAGAACCTGAAAGGAGAGAGGGAGCAGTCGAATCACAGAGAGACAGAGAGCAAGCAGGGTAAGCAAGTTGGCCCGTCCAGGCAATAGCCTGGAGGAGCACCATGCAGTTAGCTAGCAGCCAGAAAGGCAGTTAGATCAGAGGAACGGACTTAGATGGAACTAATGGACACAGAAGAGGACAGAAAAGCTGCAGCTGTAACCCGACATAAGAGGTGTTTGTGTCGAGTATAAGTTTTTACCAGCAAACATACAAATAAGGAAGTAGACTATTAATGGATAAATCTAAAACCCGGAAAAGGAACGGAGAAAGAAAGTCCAACATTACGAGAAATGCACCTGCCTGCTGTCTTATCCAGAGTCAAACACAATTTCATGTCAGAGTCAAGCGTAGGCTCGGATGTGTTTATGCTAGCGTTAGCCGTTAGCTTAATGCTGGAAGCAGAGGGCTTCCTGCTGCTAATCTAACACCTTCAAATGTGAAAACAGACCTGCTAACAAAACAAACTACGTGGAGTGTTGGATTAATTTGGTGACTACTTGATTAAACAGGATATAACATGTACAAAAAACAGCTTAAGAGTGACTTATGACTCTTATATATACTTTTTTTTTACCTTTAGAAATGAGCTACTTTCCGCTCCTCATGCTAGGCTAAACACTCGCAAATTCATTTGACTCAAAGTCAGACAGCAAATACAGACGTTTCTCAAAATATTGGACAGTAGCTTTAAAAGATAAGTCTGGCATTATTCTATATTTTTTTATTACTTTTGAATAGTTTATTATATCTGGGATTAATTTAAAATAAAATTATAACTAGTTTATGTATGTGTTCATGGTAATGAAGGAACATGTACAGTGTGGCTCATTAATGTGTTTTCAATAGCTTTTGGACAACTATAGAGATATACCAAAGCTTTGGCTACACACACAATACTTGTTAATGGGATCAATTTATTTGTTTTGTATTTTTACGTGACTTGTTGACAATTAGCAGAAATATAGACAATCACCAGACTCGTCCTTTGCAGTGGAACGTGATGAGTACAGAGTAAAAGAGTCACACATGAAGAATATTGAATCATTGAGATGAAGACAATAGGACAGTAAGAATATGGAGACTTGGCATGGGGCTCAGGTTGGCTAAATTCTTTGCTCTACAAGGGTAGTTGTACTTGTTAAGGGGAAACGTTTCACCTGTTCAATATAATAACGGTGCATTACCTTGTGAAAGGCATGTTCCTTGTACAAGAACTGCCCTTATTTTGTTAGACCTAATTCTTTCATTCCTTAACAATTACCAACACTGAAATAGCCTCTGATTGATATATTGCAATGGTTGCTTAGTTGTAGTAATGCACAGAGAGGAGGTACATGGCTAATAGCTGAGCAGAGCCAGGGACTTCCTGTCTCACCTGCAGAGTTTGGAGTTGAGGGTGAATTTGCTTGGCTTCCATGTGAGGATGCATTAGCCGCATTCACGGCAGTTCTCGCAGCGTACATGTTGGCTTCTTCTTGGAACTTACCAATGTTTTTCTTGTATCTGATTCTTTTATTCCCAAACCAGTTGGAAACCTGAACAGACAAACAAGAGAACGTAGTTTAATTCACATGAAATCTCAACCTACAGAGCCTTTCATAGAAATCATGGTAGCATTTAGCTCGCATGGCCCTAATGGCACATGTAACACTGCAGAGAGCCTGTCAGTGGTAGGAGCTACATAGACTGGTGCTGTGAATCCACATTAGTGCCAGAATGGAATGATTGCCAATAACAGTCTCATTATGTCACCATGACTGCAGCTATCATCAGAACTCACGCAAGCACCAATCAGTCAACATCCGCTAACACCCATTACGGCTAATGGACTCCCAGATGAAGCCAGGGGGGTAATCCCAGCGCTAATGATAAACAACATTAAAATGAAAACCAAATCAATCCTGCAAAGTTTCCAATACAGAGTAGGTAAACATTCTCCTTTATTATGGCCAAGAAATGGAAACTCTACAAATCATTCAGCCCCTGAGCAGCTTCCACAATCAGGCCCAGATGCATCCTCAAATCATTTGGTATAAATTAATGAAACCAATTGAGAAAACAATCCATTCCCAAATGATGGATTCAAAACACAAACTGCTGTTTACCTTGGAGTTGTCATTGCTTTCCTGATTATCAATTCTCACAGGATTTAAACAACTTGAACGCTAGAATGCAAAGATGAAAAAACAAGGTGCCAAAATACTTTTTGCTTGTCAGCATCACTGACACAAACACCTCAATGTCTTCAGGTGTTCCCTAAGTTACTGTAAGATGTATAGTTAATCATCATTGCACTGCACATACCTCAAATGACTGCAGTGCTAATCTTCAGAGGCTGATGGCTTTGGCTTTTCAGAGCTAAAACTACAATTTTAATAGCTGATTGTTAATGTTTTTTTTTTTGTTTGTTTGTTTGTTTGTTTTTTTTGTTTGTTTTTTTAAATAAATCTGTGATTTCAGTAATAGTTTTTTCAATAACCTCAAAAACAACACCAAATGCCGATCACAAGTCAAAGGAAATAATACTTTGTTTTTGCATTTTAATAATTAAAACAACTGATTACAGTTCTATCCATTATGTCACAATTCACAGAAGTACTTTTACTAACTCTGGACTTTGTATATTGTATTGTTAGAAAATATGACGAGATAAGAACTCTGACAGCAGTGTTGTCTTTTGCTTGCTTTACTTCAGAGGAAACATTGAGTCACTGGTCAAAAATAGCTTAGTCTGGTTTGATTTACAAGACTACAAACCTATGACATGGCATATTTATACTTTTGAGTCTTTTGTTGTTTCAATGAAAGGCACTGCTAAAAGATTAGAGGAGCTGTCTGTACTCATGACAGTCAGAAAAGGTATTATTAGGTTACTTGCCAAGACGCTCACAGCTGCTTCTTCAGATTAAAAATCGAGTTCGTCTCACTGCTCTGTGTACAGTGGTTTTCCTACAGGTGGTGTGGTGTGGGAGGCAGTGATCTGTGGTGTACCTGGGCCACTGTGATGGCGCACTTCTTTGCCAACTCTTCTTTAGCCTCCTCGCTGGGGTAGGGGTTACTGAGGTGCGAGTAGAAATACTCATTGAGGATCTCTGTCGCCTGCTTGTTGAAGTTTCGTCTTTTCCGTCTGCAGAAGGAAAAATCAGTTAAAAATCAAGTTAAAACGGGAACTGAAACCAGTTTATGTTATTCATAACAACACTGAATGGGTAGGCTTGTACACTGCTGTCCAACACGCTGTCTTTTTTTAAAACAACCTCTAGGAGTCACCAAAGTCAGACATTCAGAAAAAGCTGAAAAAATAAACCAGAGGTAATGAAAGTGGCTGTGGAGGATCGAGTGAAGCTTGCTTTTACTGTTTTTACTAACTGATATTGTGCAAGTTCTCAACCTCAGAATATGTCAAACATTATTACAGCTGAATATTTCCACCTCCACTGTGAGTTTTACCCACCTCTGCACTAAAGTTGGGATTAGCCATGTTCTCAAATAAGCTCTCAGACTGCAACCATGAAGTTTTGATTCATCCATTAAGTTGGACTCAGCTGTAAACATGGCTTCCTTCCATGCTCCAAAAGTGACAGTTTGGTAGTTTGACCTTGCTAAATACATCGATTTTGGTGTTGGAGGCACCAAAGTCAAAGCCAATCATCTAAATTCAATTTTTCTTTTACTAACTCAAGCCTAAAATTAAACATGTGAGTTTGACAGTACACCAGTCTTCGAATGATGTGGTCTCTTTAAGTGTCAGGGGTCTTGCCTTGGTTGACGTTACATCCTTTGTGTAAACGTCTGCCACACTAGAAACTTTCAATTTAGCTGCAGTTTTACTGTGAGACACTTTGTCAGGACTCAGGGGAACAATTTGGCCCTGAATTGCTTCACTTCAGCTCTGTGTATGAGCAACTGGAAAATAAAGCATTAGCAGTAGCAACAATAGCACAAAGGGGGTCATAACAAGTCAATGTCTATGACTAGATATCTACTATCAGTTGTTGACAGATCATAAAGATTCACAGCCTGTATGTTAACATAAAACAATGTGTGCAAACTAAATATTCTGATATATGGAAATTATGTTTTTTAAAGTATGAACAGAGTAAAGAATTAGTTTGATAAAAAAAAAATAAACAACAGCCATTGGTGCAGTATCTAACCTCAATACTTTTTTGATACTGAACAAAACTTAACAGTTGCTGATTTAAATCATAATTTTTCCGATTTCAGAATGTATTTATCTGCTTTTGCTTAGACAAAATGAAAAGAAAAGAATTTGGCTATGTATCTACTGAAAGCTCCACTGTGTCCATCAGCTAGTTGCTAACTGTGTCTGTTGATGAGCAGTGAGACTGAACTAAACACAGTTGTAGGCCATTACACCAAAACAATGAGCTGAAAGATGCTAAAACTTTCCATAGGGTTTAGAGGAACTGATAAGTCTGTGATACTCATAGTTGTGTCTTCCATTGATAAAAAAAAAGTATTGTTTGTGTGTCAGTGCTCAAACTAAAAAAATACTAACCGCCTTTTTGTTGTGGGAGAAATGCGACTTTAAACACAGAATAACTGTGTCTAATAGTAAATACAGATAACACAGTAAAACCCCAGCAGGTTAAAAATGCAAAGAAACAGAACTCAACTGATAAAACATGAAATACTAATTCACATTTTTTCAAGGTCTGCATATGAAAATGAACCCTGCCAAAAACCCCCATGCAACACCTTAAAGCAGACAGCTATCGTATGCTGATGCCCATGAGTTGACTGACCCCGTATCACCTGCACCCATCAGGTCATGTCTGCATGTGCCACATCTAAAGAGGGCTTTACATAAGCTGGAGGGGAACCCTGTAAAATCTCTTTGCATGTATCCACCGGTGAAGAGATTTGTGCTAAAATCTCTGTCCCCCACTCCAAAAGCCTGCTTGAGAATATGTAAATGTGCACAGCATGGGCTCCAGCAGCCAGTAGATTAATCAGCGGAGCTGAGCATGGTAGTGCCTCTCAACCAGTGAAAGCTTTCCTCTTCCTCTCGCTTCCCCTCGCTGCAGCACCACCACAATCATTTGCAAGAGAATAGATAGGGAGCTTTGTAAGGGAGCGCATGCCTCATTTAAATGTTATGCCTCCAACTCAGACTTTGAGTGAGATTTATCCTTAGAGAAATGTATGCAAATCCAAAGCACGCATCAAAAGGAACAAGCGATTACATTAAAAAAGGGAAACAGCGTTATGGAGCATGCAGGGAACTCTTATTGGCCAGTGTTGCTGGGTATGCTGGTCCAAATGGCATCCATAGATGCAAACCAGCCCTGTGTGTGTGGCAAGTAGCGAATAGGCATGTGTTACAGCATGTTTGTACCATGATAGGCCTCCTACATCAGCCATTTATATGGATATGAGGCTGAGAGGGAAGCACATGATGAGGTATTTGCAGTGTTGTTCAATTGGGAGGTGATTTGCAGCACGGAGCGTGTCACAGCGTGTACGGATTGAACAGACACGTGTATACAAGGACACACACCTGGCATCAAGGAAGCGGGAGCGCAGGATCATGACGGCCTCACAGGTGCTCTGTTTGAGCTGCATCTGGATGGAGCTGAACTTGCGGTGGATGATGCTCACCATGCGTTCGATCTCTTTGGGTGAGATCGGCCGTGTGCGTGACTGCTCCCTCAACAGGTTCATCACGTGAGTGGTGAACTCGTTACATGCCTGTAAGGAGAATACACGCAGAGGAGTGAATCAAAAATGTACCGAAACACTTCCCCTAAGGTCAATCAACCTGTGCATAGGACCTTCATTTGTCAGTACAGCCATATCAAATGCACCATTTCAGGAAGCCACATCTGCAAACACACAGGGTAAGTGCACTATTTAACATTCACAGATGAAGGAAGTCTTTAAAAATAAATAAATAAAAATCCAGCTCTTTGCTTAATGCAGTTCTGGGGCAAGCTTTCTCCTAGAGCCAAGGGGGAATATAAGCGCTGATATATTTCATATTTAACAGAAGTGGTGATGGCAGTATGTTAAGAGGAACCAATGACAGCTGTTCCCTTCTCAGACACACTTTCACAGCATAGCCACCCTGAGAGACGAACATGCCACAACGTTTCATTCATCCCCCCTCCCTGTGTGACACCAGGCGTGAATCTGCCACGATATTACACTCCGACTCTGTGTCTCTTACTGCCACCTCTTCTTTATTTCTTCTCCTCCTGTCGATCTCTCTCTGGATTTAGCTGTGTCAGGCTTTGTCTGTGTCTGTCTATCTGCGTGTTCATCTGTCTTACTCACATTCATCTGAAAGGGAAGCTATTGTCATGAACGCATTGGTTATCAAGGCAATGAGAGGAAATCCCCCCCCCCCCCCACATCCTTTCAAGACTATACTTGGAATACACGCAGAGACACACAACGGAGTCGCGTATGATGGACTATTCTAGGGTGAAAACACAAATCTTAAGTGAATTCTTAGCGACAGTGATTTATATTGACGAATCATTTTGAGTCTGCAAGGGGCTGCCGACTGATTTAAGGCCAAGTCTGCCTCAGTGGAGAATAAAAGCCTGGATTAAAAGGTTCAGGGGAGCAAATGAGAAGAGGGCGGCTCAGCAATGATAGAAACAGTCTGTGAAATCTACGTCAACACAGGCTTTGACTTTGTCTCTTTTGTGTTGTGACTACATCTTATCAAAAAGTGCCCAGAGCAGTGTCAAGTCCAGATACTCTTAAATGTTGGCAAAGCATTTTAAAATTGATGATCGACTAACTGAACAACACTGGTTGACCATAAAGTCAAAAAACATGAAGTGATGTAGTAAAATCAACTGATTTGTTTTATACCAGTTTACTATTCATTATCTTTATTTTTACCTCCACCGAGGACCCTTATGTTTTCACCCGTGCTTGTTTATTTGTCAGCAGAATCACGCAAAAAGAACTGAACCGAACTTGTCGGACTGATGGGACATGGGCCAGGGAAGAATTTGAAATCAAATTAAATTTTGGGTCAGATCCGGATCATTTACTATGAATTAGTTTTTTTTTTCCCCTCTGAAGTCTGGTGCATGTTATTTGGCCATGGCCTTGCTCTTCCAGTTATATTGTATATCTTGTTTTCTCTCTCACACTCATATCAGCTGATCCTATTGTTGGAGAGGGAGAGCACCGCAAGCTTCACATATCTGTGTGTTGTTTTACATGTTGTCGTTTCTCATGTCTTAACATCGTATTCTGTGAACGCAGCCTGTGAACACAGTTGTATCATGTCGTTATGTGGCTCTGAATGAGAAAATAACCCTGGTAGAGCTGAAACAATTAGTCAATGAGTCAATTAGTGGACTGACAGAAAATCATTCACTAATAATTGTGATTATCAGTTGCTTGTTTAGATTATTTATGATTTAAAAATGTCACAAACATTTGCCATGTCCAGCCTCACAAACATAAGGATTTGCTGCTTTTCTCTCTTTTACATCTTTGGGTTTTGAACAAACCATTTGAATACCCCATAACAATAATCACTCAATAGATAATGGGAATAATCATTCAGTAGTTGCAGCCCTAACTCCTAGCGATGTCTCAGGGTTTATTTTAGCTTGAGTTTGGAGGAAGCCTGAGTTATGCAATTTGAAAGACACGTGCATTTACAAGGTAGTGAGAGTCTAAAGATGCAATCTAGTTGTATTATGGGAAATGTAGGCTTCCCTGTTGTTGGACCTTGACGCATGCAAAAATCTGAGCCTCTTCTGCAACAATCCTGACTGTTTCGTTGACGTAGTCCTCCAACTTTGTGGATGTTCAACACTAATTTGAGAGAACTATTTGATTTAATCGCAAAAAAAAAGTCTCAAATATTGAATTTCAGACAGAATGTGGTGACACAAACAGCCTTGAAGCTTCTTCTTGTACTTCTTAGTTAGATTTGAGAAGACAGGTTTCAAAGATATGACTGTTGTGTTTCTACATGGAACTATGTGAAGCCCTTGGAACCTTCTTGGAAAAAGAACTATATCAGAAAAGATAATTAGATAAGGAGATCTGACGATGATGCTATAGTCAGGGTTCTGCAGGTTTTATTTTCAGTTTGTAACAATGAGTGCTTCAGATGGGTCAAAAAAAAAAAAAAAATCAGATATCTGGTGGTTCTCATGTCCAGTCATGTCTAATCTTCTCACCTGTTCGTACTTCTCCAGCTCTGTGTGGTAGATCTGTCTGATCTGGGACAGCTTGGCTCTGTAGTCGGAGTGCTCCGCAGAGTTGTCTGCCCCTGCTCCTCCCGAGGCCGCCGCTGCAGCCGCCGCCGCCGCAGAGCCTCCACCTTTCTCTGGACCAGATACGCCCTCTGCCAGCAGCATGTTGTCCAGCCGCATGAGCTGGGGATCCGGGGGCTCCTCCTCCTGCGCGCCGCGGATACTCAGCACTGCAATGACAGGAGAAGGTCAGAGGTCAGTCATAAAGGTCACACCTACAGTGGCGTGATGCACCGTAACAAGCTGTCAGCTGCGGAGCCTGACTACACAGCTGACACCCGCACGTCCACCAGCTCGTTGTGAGTGATGCAGTATGTTGTAACAAAGAGAGAGCGAGGTGTGAAGACAAGTCATCTGCTTCAATAAAGGAGACAGCGAAATTAAACTAACAGCGATTAGTTTACCCCTTGCTAAATGACTTTAAACATCACTTTTACTTTTGCTGTTATCTTTGATATTCAAACGCCCTGAAGCCAGTGTTTTGAGAGACTTTCAGACCCGTGGTTTGGTTTGGAAAATTCTTCAGTTTCCACAACTCCCTCCGTAAACCCAGTTTGACACTTTTCAAGAAATGAATGTTAGCATCAGAAGTGCTGCGTCTGTGCTGGATGAATGTGTTGCAGGACTCTACAGGCTGGTGAGGACTGCAGGTTTGATGATGATGGTGAGTGGAATAGATGCAAGAAACTCCCCTCCCCCATCATTACAAACATTTTACCTTTGCCCAGATGTGTTTTCCTTCTGGAAGTCTATCTGTAATTTCCTGTCTATAACACTGGGCTCAGTAATCACAGACAAATAATAACTTTGATAATCAAATTTTCGTTAAAGCCTTTTTTCAAGGCAAAATTCCCACCATTTCCCAGTTCCAGCTTCTTGATTGTAAGGATGTCCTGCCTTTGTCTGGTTTATGTCTTCGTAAATTGAATATCTTTGGGTTTCAGATTCATGGTCAGACCAAAGAATCTGATGACTCCACCATGGGTTTTAGGTAGAATGGATATTTTTCACTATTTTCTGACATTTTATACACCAAGCGATTCATCATTTAATTGAGAAATGAATCAGCAGAGTAAGTGATAATTAAAATAATCATTAGTTGCAGATTAAATGAGTGATTTTCATCTTGAAAAGATAAGGTATTTAGCGATGACAAGGTAGAGAAATTTCTATTTGTTATCTCTCACTTGTCTTCTCTTAGTGCTGCTGGGATCACTCCTATAATTAATTTCTTTGTCTCCTATTTTCCCTCATTTCCATCTCCTTCAGTATTTTTTAATGCTGGTATTGCTTTTAATTATTTATTCTTTATGGTACTCTTTCAGCTGCAGGGGTTGTAATCTTCGAGGCTCTTTTGGTTGATATAAGTTTGGGTGTTGTATGTGACTGTGTATGTGACTGATGTGATTTGATCTGGTGAAAGAATATAACATGCCATGTGATATCTTTGCAAGGTTAAGTGTTGCACAGTACAGTAAATGGTAATCCCGCAACAACAGTAATCTGGATGGGTACCTCTGCCTTCCACTAGAGGTCTCCCTTGCCATTCTTTAGGAGATTCAAGTCCCACCTTCCATTTTCTGAGGTGAAAACAGACTCTGACTCTTCCTCCTCCATCTGAGAACCATCCATTTCAATATAAAACACCTTCTCCTGTGTGGAGTGTGGTGCTGCTCGGATCCAAATTGATCCCAGAGTGGACATCGAAAGTGCATTGATGGCAGTTGGCATTATCGTTACAGGGCTTCGGTCACAGTGCTAACAGGAGCTGTGACTCTGTGACTTTACGCCCCGCGTGTGTCAATAGCCATTTAAAACGTTACCACTTGTCATTTGTCTCGTTGTCATTGAATGAGAAGGGACAGGCAGGGAGCACTTCATTAATTCAGAGACAATGGGAGTGCTTGGTGCATTAACCCCAGACTGCTGTTCGGGTTGGTAAGCCTGGGCAGGGGGTCACTGGGATGAGAATAAGGCCTGCTGTACTAGCAGAGGAAGAGGAGGGGGCTCCCTCAGTCAACCCCCCCCCCTCGCCTTTAAGTGGACTGGAAATGCAAATATGGCAACTGTTGGCGAGTGGAAGAGGTCAGAGGTTCAGGCCACAGGCTCAGCAGGAGGTAGATTGAGTGTGGGAGGAGTGTTGGAGGACGAGGACGAGGAGGGTGGAGGGGGGTGGGCGTCTCTTGGGATGGCAGGACTGTACAAACATCCTGTCTCGTTACCCAGACTCCTTCATCACTCCTGTAATGTATAGACGGGCTTGGAGGGGGAAAATCTCGGATGGCTTCACACCCGCCTTACCTTCACACCGCTGCGTTATGACCCGATCAAACCTGCTCCATCAGAAACTCTAAACCCGCCTGTCCACTTTAGTTAACGTACATCAGCAGAGGCCCCCACTGATTCCCCCGGCTCCTGAACACTCACTAGTGTGGAGTGTGGAGTTTTTTTTTTCTATAGTTACCACCTCATAAATACCAGACTAAAGTGAGTGTTAAAATGAGTGCAAACCACAATATCCCATGGAGGAAAATGGGCAGCACTTTCTGGAAGTAATTTTCAGCGGGAAAACAACTCATGGCAGAACATACTTAAAGAAGAAGAAAGGAAACTGACAATTTTGACGCAATAACAATAAGAACAATAAGGAGCTACATTAAGTATTAAAGAGTGGGTTGAAAACCGGTTATCCAAAAGATCCAGAAAATGTCTCTTTTCAAATGTGGCTTTCTTAATTTGGCCTATTGTGTTGTACAGCTCACCTGACCCCTTCCTCAAATACAAGAGAAAGAAGAGAAAAGTACAAGCCCAATTCAAAGAGTGCCAGAGCAAAAATGTAAGGGAGGAAGCTCTTGAAGTTTCTAGCAAAAATCCGAGGCCGGATTTCTTCTTGAACCCATAAAAAGTCTAGACTGTCAAATGAAAATGGAACATAAAAATTCCCTGTGTCCACAAAAATGATTTGAATCACGTCTGCCAAGTTCCAGCTTAACATTCATGAAGTGTTTATTTTACTTGGCTTGGAAGCACCTCCAACATCAGTCTTATAAGAGCGGCTGTTTCAGAGAAGGTCATTTCTTAGGAGATCTCTTGTAAGGGGAAAGAGGAAAAACACTAGTGGGCTGATTTTTTTCATAGAAAGATGGAATAGGAAAGGTCATCGACAAATGAGAAGCAAATGACTACATTCCACAGAGCAGGCAGGGTATTCTAAATAATATACTCAAAGTAAAGAGGTAAATGTGTCTTAAACTGTCAATTAACAGAAACTCGACGACATGATCCCCAGGCCTTGCTTGTTGACATGTGTATACTGTGGCTAATCAGCCACATATCACATCCTCTCTTCATGCGCAGCCCAGATCCCAGCTCCATTCTTGCTGCTGATCCAGCTGTCTTGGAGAGCATCTGTCAGGAGGGACCCAGGAAGGAACAATGCATTACGCCATGTTGGCTGTGTACTGTCATCCCTCATTGACAGCACACTGTCACACTTACACAGTGTCCTCTGAGCTGGGAACAAGCGAAGTGGCTGCTCCTTATAATATCAGCTCTTCCTGCCACCTCTTATCATGCGATCTGATGGGAACTTGCTCTGATGAGTGGGGTTAATGTGGTTTCTGTGAGGAAGGATGCGACGGTGTTCATTTTTAATTTAAGTGACTAATCAGCGTGATCCCTATAACAATGACAGACGTGATGGTTACAGTCTCTTCTCTTGCAGTGGTTCTGTTTCCCCCACAAAGAGAAACCGCAGACCTGCAGTGTTCGGGAGTGATGGAGGCAAATGATGATTTATTTATTCCATCCTGAACCTAAAGCACATAATTAAAACCATGGAGGGATTATCTCAAACAAATAAAATTAATAAAGAAAAGAAAGGGATAATGTGCCTCCATAAAATTGGCTTTGCTGTGGGTCATAATTACACGACTCAGTGAGGGCCACTTTATTGGCTAATGGCAGCCTAATTGATTCATCCTAATGTTTTTCGAGCCTTGGGTCTGCTGGGCACTCCCTGTCCAACAGTGCTAGTGAACTTACTTAGCCACCCGCAGACAAACATTGAAGGTTCTCCCAGGGATAAACAATTATCTGTGAATGTGTGTGTGTGATTTGGACCCCCCCCCTCCCCCTCCCCCTCGGTGAACACACGTTTTCTGTATGTCTCTAATGGATGCCATTTTCCTCTTGGAGGCGTTTCAAAGATGGCTTGTTGTCAGACGGTGCCTTATTCCTCCCTGCTGTTGTTGACAAGCAATTCTCACAAGGAGGCGAGCACCGGGCTTTATTGCTTCACTTTATTTTTGTGCATTAATATGAATAAAAATACATTGGCTTTGGCTGGTGATGGATTCAGTAATAACACCGAATGTATGATTGTTGTATAATGTTGGAGGACAGCCTTCATGCGTCATCTGCATGTGTTTACAGTGTGAATGCACCTCTGCGAGGATGGACCGGGTCAGGATTGGGTGTGCGCTGGTCAGCCGTTTCACTGCTCTGCATACGCACAAGAGAGACAAAATGTCACCGACTGAGAAGACGAGAAAAGTAAACTGGGATGGAAGAACATGACATTTATTTAACCCCGCAACATCTGGCCTTTTGCAAATCAAATCGATATTTAATACAAGCCCAGGGCAATTGGCTTTTGGAGAGGTGGATGTTTAACTGTCTGGTCGTTTATCCAGACAATATTTATTTCATTTCCACGCAGCTGAGGGAAAAAGCTTTTGCTCTTTGAGGATAAGCTCGGAATATCATGCTCGGAGATGATTTACGTCCCTATTTGGGGGAGAGCAGCTTGCCCCCCCCCCCTCGTTGCTTGTTTTCCGAAAGCACATGTGTAACATTCGCTCTTCCCCATATATTAGTCATTCCAGAGGATTGGCTTGTGGCCTCGTATGAAGATGGGTGTGGGTATTAAAATATTAAACAGAGATAGATCGTGATACATCAGAGATCGAGGTGAGTGTTAATTGAAGAAAGACGAGAGAATAAACTCTTCTCTGTGAAGGGGACTGAACCGTGGCAAAACAAAAATGGGTTGGCGGCCTAGGGCTGGCACCATAACTAGCTTCTTTGGAGAAGTGTGGAAGGACAGTCCGTTACAAACTGTCATACTTGTTTATTTATTTGTTTATTTGTTTATTCAATGGATCCCCATTTGCTGATGCCATGCCAGTCAGCTAAACGTCCTGGGGTCCATAGTGACATGCAATACATGAATCATTAAATATCATCTTGCCATACATGACAGGAGTTCATAAATGTGACAAATATTAAAATTGACAGCAAATACAAGCAAGAACCAGGTCTAAAAATACACTTTTGAGTCAGTGACAATATTTGGGATTGTATCAAAAGCTTGTCAGGGGATTAATATTTCTTCCAGGACACTGCTTGCATCTTCAAAATGATCCAGTTTTTTCATGGCATAACAATATCAGACTCAAAGAGTTGCAGCACACCATGCTCTGCAGTCCAGATATCTTATCCTATCAGATTAACGGAGGCAAATGGCAGGCTGTCAAAAACCATTACCATATGTAATCCCCTTCTAGATTTCGAAGGCATGTCAACAGGGACTGTTGGCATGGCAGCTTGTCATGGTGATCGGGTGAATGGGGGAAGCCTGATGTTTAATTAATGATGTTGGGCCGTTCTGTCACAGTTAGCGAGATGGACAGTCAAATATAAAGGCCTCTGACAGAGATTGGGTGCCTTAGTTCAAACTGGCGGACACCTTCGGAGGCCCTCCATTCTGCACCCAGACGCTGAAATGTGATCCGCAGTGTTACATCACGGGGAGCAACGCAGGGAGGGTCGGCCAAAAGTGACACACGATGCTGGTCAGGTGACAGCATGTCGAGGCAGATCAACACCCGCCTGGCTTGACATTTGTAAGAGCACTTTGATTAGAAAGGTGAAGGGCAAGTGAAAACTGGGGATGTTTTCACATCAGTTTTTTGTCCTGTAATTGAACATCCCCCACAATAATAATCCAGCTCATGCACAGCTTATCAAAACCTTTGCTGTGTGAAGTAGATCCTTCATAATAGAAAAATCTACTGGAGCACAGGAAGTGAGGCTGCCTGTGTTTGCAGCAGCAGGTAAAGTGGTTTGTTTGGGTGAAAGAGGAGAAGAGATAAGTTGTTAGCATAACCACCAACAACCACAATGGCTAGAGACAATGAAATAAGTTCCCATTGAGGCTGACACTTCGGATTTGAAATTCAGACGTACGAAATACGTAATGCTCGGTTTGAATTCAAACTTCACAACGTACAGGCAAGGCTACTGTTGTCTTTGCTAACGTGAAATGGAGAAAACTAGCAAGCTGTGCCGAACAGATAAACGTCACATCAAAAAAACTGGTTCGAATTTGTTCAAACGTTTTTTTGTTTTTTTGAATCCACTGCACTTGTAACAGTGAGGCTCATCATCACCTAAAAAAAAAAAAAAAAATCAGGAAAAAGTTGGAACCCACACACAAACTTTAAAGCTCTGTGCAAAGAAACATTAGCATGATTTAGGCATTATCCATGTGCTTTAATAATATTTTTTCATATCAAAGATGATGTGGCATATTACTGTTCTTAAATTATACCTCTCATTTAATGTGATATCTCTCATCTGGGGCCATACATAATTTGGTTCTTAACCATCAGCTGTTCTAGGTGATACAGTTCAGTGTTGAGTCAGTAGAAATGCCAGGAACAAGGAACCTTTATTTTTTTTTACTTGTGCAAATAATTGTTCATTTTAGACATGTAATATATTTGTGAATAACCTAACAGTAAAATCTTGTATCGCCAGATCAGAAAGGATTCCTGTGTATTGAAAAATTGCATGAGATATTTAAACTATTGCTGAATAATGTATTTTGGAGCTAGCAAATAAAATCTGCATATTATTATTGCTATCATTATTATTATGAAATTCATTAATTTTATCAATGATATTCAGCGTGTGGTCATACCTTTCACAAAATAGAAGCATGATGTAATCTTGCCTTGAATAATCAGTCCTTCCTTAAAATCAGACCCGTGTGTCTGGTGAAAGCCAAATGCTTTTGCATAATTAACCCTTTCTGGTCAGGTTGTGGTTGGCCTGTCTGCTTGAATTTACAGTGACAGCACTGGCCCTATTTGTTTGCATTGGTGCTTCAGTGGGCGCACTTCATTGTGACTTCAGCAGTTAATAAATCACAGTACAAGCCCCCTCTCTCGATGCAAGCCAGTGCTACGGTGGTCCTGTCACAAGGCAGGCACCAGAGCCGAAGCGACAGCTACATGCTAATTCAACATTGGCATAATTCATTATACAGTCGCAAGTGTACTGGAATGGAAAGAGAACCAACATACACCAGGAGGAAGACGACAGGCTTCAAACTGTTAAATCCTGCTCCCTTTAAGTCCCCTCTGTTTGCCTTTGCAAGGACTCAAGTCTTTAAACTCCTGCTGGTAATATAAAATTATACCTGACTTATTAGATATGCACATAAAGAGCTTTGGGATGTGTAAAGAATAAAAATATTCTACTTTCAAAGAATAGACACAAAATCATGTGATTCATTTAAAGGGAAAAAGGTTAACAGACAATATGGAAGAGGTTAATGGACAATGAAGACAATTAAGAAACAACTGAGCTCCTTAACAGTGTTGTTAAAAAGAAGTCTGCCTTTTTATGAAATATGGTAATCTATACAGCCACTTCCGTTTAGTCATGCGAAAGCCAATGTAAAATGACATATCAAAAGGTAGAACGGGAGCTTTTTCACTAAAGGGGAAATTAACAAAAAGATAAAGAGTCAATTAAAGCGATAAGGCCTCTTGCTCTTCAGAAGGTGAAAAGCAAAGGGAGTGGAGCTGACAGCCTTCACTTTAAAGTGCTTTGCTGCCTTCTCATCCTCTATGTGGCCGCCGGTTCAGAAGAGAAAGAAGCAGCAGAGTCTTTGTCCTGATCACACACACACTCCACTCCTCTACAGATATCACTAATGAAGGTAATTAGAATTTGGTCGACCAAAGGCCTTTGGCCTTTCCTTACAACGACGTAGTCTTTGATACACTGGATTTACACTTCGTACTGGAATTTACATGAAAAAGTGCACCCGCAGCCCGTGGCGTCCATTTCTGCCTCGTTCTATTCGTGTCTATGGAGCCGTAAAGATTGCAAACTGTTTTTCATCAAATGTTTCAATATTATTGCTTGCGCTAGACTCAACCCATACTTTGGTAAATGACCCCCTTTAAAATCCACACATCGCCTTCTGCCAACCCCTGATCACAGGTGGCACATGTCAACAAGCTCTGAAAGAGTGATTTTCATTTCATCCAGTATCCCACAAGAATAACAAAGAATCTATGTATGAATCTATCAATGTGCCTAAAAATAGGTTATTTCGTGTGGCAGAAATGTTTTTCTGGAGCGTAAAAATTTATTCATGGTCTTGTAATTGGTAGTTTGTTAAAAAAAATCTTAACTCAAGGTCTGTTTCCTAGCTTTTGCTTGGGGCTTTCAACCGTATCTCATGTTCTTCCTCAGCTTCTATCCACTGATAAAGGCTGTGTGGAAAAAGCTAGTAAGTGGACCCTCATTGGTTTCTTGTCTTGTTAATCATCTCGAGACACCTCACATTGATCTCGTTGATCAGTCAGACTGAGTTTAAACATCCAGCGAAATCCAGGATATATCTGCAGGAGGATCCATGAATGTCAAATTGTACAGTTATAACTGTTGCAATCCGTTGCTGGATGATAATGCAATATCAACAGGAAAAGTTGTCTTAACGTTTTCTTTTAAACTGCTTTGCTATGCCACAGGCCTTCTGCTCTGGCTATGGACAAACCAAGCTAAGAGCCGCTCCACAGCCCGTTTTCTTAATCCAGTATTAGTACAGTAATGTTCTACCAGGAACATGTTCCACCACAGATACATTACACTGTTCCACTAGCTGTTATGCAGCTGCTCTTCAACCCAACCATCATGAAAAGTTTGGTGCAGGTTATTGCCCATGTAAATTAGAAAATCGGCTCAACATGCACAGACTAAAAGTATTTCTCAGGAAGTCACAGGAAACTTGTTCCGTTTTTCTTTCTGATTCAAAATACCTGAACGTGCTGTATCAATAACAAAAGACATCGCTGTAAAACTGCATGTGATTACATGTAGTATAATGCAAAACAGCACAGCAAAACATCTTTAGCCATCATTTAAAGTTGGGTTGGCTTCATTCCACTGTGCAACTTCTCTGCCCACATAGAAGATGGGTAGCAGTTAAAGAGCATCCAGACAAGTGTCCTGTGTGTCCCACATGAGATAGCGAGCATCCAGCAGCATACACCAGACTGGGGCCATCCATGGCCTCAGGCGGTGTGTTGACTGGCCCTGCCATGTCATTAACAGTCGCCTTGATCTGCTCTACCTTATTAAAGCCATTCCTTCAGGAGAGCAGACGAGCATGTCACAGTGTGAAACCAGGCCAAGGAGGGAAGGTGACCACACTGCCACCCTCAGCTTGTGCAGGGGGCAGGGGGGGATACGAGCGCAGCGCAGCGGCTTTGTTGTCAGCCTCATCCCGGACCCCCTGATGTCCCTGTGATTCCCTTGTCAGTTTGTGTTAATGGAACTCACAGTGGTTATGCTCCTTCACATTCTTATCTCCTGTAGCAGGACAGTCGCACAGCCCAGCAGTGTCTGTTTAGCCTCGGCTGACCAGGAGACAACTGCTGTGTTGAATATTGACAGTGTCTCTCCTGTTAGCGAGGAACATGTTCAGGATGACTCCTCCTGAATTTGGGGAAAAGCTGAGGCCCAACCGATCTACACATATGTTCAGTACAAATTGGCCTTGTGCTATTTGAACAGTATTAACTGATGCATAGACTTATTAGAAGTTAACTTCCTCTGACTGGTTTGCTCATGAGTAAAAAAGCTACAGCACAAACCCACAGAAACATCCGACTGGGAAGCCTGGTGGTTTCTAGCTCCCTCCCATATCTCCGACTACACACACTTGTGTGGCATTTTTCACAGAGCGCAGCTCACCTACTGCCAACCAGTTTATGTAAAAGTGATTAACAGTAATTAATCCTTAATCACCATGATTAGCCAAGTCGCAGTAAATTAAGCCACATCTGGAGCAGCTGAGGGCTCGTGAATGGCAGCAGGCATGCTGAGTGTGAACGCCACTGTTTACCGAGATCTACCGGAAACAGCTGAAAGCAAACAGCACAAGGCTCATTTCAAAAGCTCAGTTTGGGCCTTGTGCTGTTCAGATATAGTCACCCTTCTGGAGCACAAAAACCCTTTCAGAGTTGTTTAAAATAAAGTCAAATTCAAGCCTCCATGTTGTTATTCTTGTCCAGTTATTGTTGATAATCATTTTTGTAACTACTCACACTGTAATTACATCTATTGTACAACACAAAGAGTCGCACACAGAGACAAACATGTTGTAACAAACAGATTACAGGTTGACTGATACTGGCTTTTCATGGCTGATACTGATATTTGACAGTGTGAGAAACTGATAACATATATCGGACAATATCACATAAACAAAAGGACACTGTATATTAGCTTTCCAATGAATTGTGACACAGATATGTAACGGCTGGGACAATATTAGAGCTGAAACCATGAATCATTCAATCAATTAAAACCTGCAGTGTGGAACTTTTGTCTCCCCCTTCTGGCAGTGAGAGTAATTACACAAACTCACCTCTCCAACGATTAAAAGCCACACCGACGGCAAGCTGTGTTTGTCCTTGCCTTCCTTCACTTTCTTTTTCTTTTTAGACTCTAATCCTTCCTCTGAACGTCGAGTTTTATTTTGTTCTTTTTTATCTGGAGCATCACAAACTTTTCTTGGATGCCTCCTAGCTTTTTCTGCCATAAGCTCCGCCTCTGTCTCTGTGGCCTTTAGCTCTGGCAAACCAATCATTGCTGGTTGACATAGAACACATCGCTGCCAGTGCTCCAGCGTGCGGGGAAGTCGCCACAGACACCAGATTTAAAACTCTGGTAAACTGTGAAATACTTTACAGATTTCTACAGATTCATCTGGTGCTGATTGGGCTTAATCAGCCCTGTGTGAACTCGTTTGACAAGAGCCATGTAAAAGTCCCGCACTCCAGCTTTAATCAAAATAAAATTAACTGGCAACAATTTTGATAGTTGATATAACCACACATCGTCTGGTTCCAGCATCTGCTTCGTTTTAAATCATATCCTTAAGGATACTTTGATTTTGAAGAATCTGATAATTACATATTCATCCACAGTTATTTTATTTCATAAACACATGGCATAAAATAACATTTTTGATAAGGATTTTTTTGTTTTGATTGTGACCAAGATACAAACTGGGCAGGACATTTTCCACCTCTGTCAGCTCTCTGGTGCAATGTGATGGTGACACACCACAAGCATTTCTGTAATGCAAATTTCTTGTTATTTATCAGCCAACATAAATGCTGATGCAGATGTGATAATCTGTAATGATCTAATATCAACCACTATAATGGCTTTGTCCATTTATGGGACAGCTTTAAAACGGATGATCTGCTTTAGGTGTTATTACATATCACAAAAATACAGTGTCATAATTCACAGGAATGCATGACGATCACTTCATATAAAATTCATCTAAACAACATATTTCATATAAGACATTCAGTATTTCCTTGCTGTTGTATGACAGATAATTTAACATATAACATTATTTCCTATATGTTGTATATGTGCTTAAGTGTAACAAACTGTTGTCGTAAAAATTTCACCACAGAAAACATTTACTACTTTACCTAAATCTGTGGTAACCAAAACAACCGTCAGAGAAACCCAGGACCTGACCTTCAACATCTACAGTGAACAGACACCAGAGCAGACCCCCCCCCCCCCCCTCCACATCCATACACTGACACACACACACAGTCCCAGCTCCCTGTGTGCACCCGCACTGCATTGTTGATTGGCTGCGTTGCCTCAAGATGTCTCGGTACATAGCAGCAGTGGCGGCGGCAGCGCCCCCCCCCCCTCCCCTCTGTAGCGTTTTCCTGCCAGATAAATGATGCAGGAGAACTGGTTGTGTGCCGGGGAACTGGTTTCATCACAGCGGGTGTGCTGTGTCTCTTAGCCCAATGTTTCTCTTGTGCCCCCCTGGAGAGTTTTCTCCCTGCGCCCCAGTCTCTCCTTGTTACACAGCTCCAGATTAATTACACACTTTAATGAGCTGAATTATTAATGGGGCTCTTACTTGGCAGTTTAAGGAAATGCAGAGGAGAAGACAGCGTTGAGCATCGGGAATCGGGGCTCTCATTAAAACATCAGACAACGCCTTTGGGAGCGGTGTTATTTAGCCGGAGAAATAATAGGATTTGGTATTTTACATATCAGGAACAGTGGAGCTGCTTGAGTATGAATCCACAGCGAGAGATAGAGAGTAGAGCCCTGCACAGGCTTGTGCACAACATTATGTCATTATGATTGCAGGCCTAAGAAAAATGAAAGGCCATCTAATGCAGCCACTAGAAAAGGTTTCCGTTCTGATTGTTCAGCACAGATGGGAGCAGTATTATATGAAATGATGTGGACTAAAGCTGCAGTCAAATGAATGAAAAGAAAAGCAATTTCTAGGTGAATATGTCTCATTCCCTTCTCCTTCAAAAGGAGTAACAGTTTTTTTTTTTTTTATCTCGCACAACTGTAACACTTACAGCACAGTGGATGTTAATCAGAATCAGGAATATGGGAAATTGCCATTATGAAAGCTGGAAAAAAGCTGAAAGGAAAATGAGATTATTCACATAATATAACCCTCGCTGATAAGAGAAAATCCCACAGTGAAGAGACAGGAAATGAAACCAGGAAACAAGTTCCAGAGTTGTTCCTGCGTGACTAAATTTGTATTTCTGCTGTAGCAAAATTTAATCTCCTCCTAATGTCTGTGTGTGATGTGTACATGAACGTCTGTGATGTGTTCAGTAAGAATGTTACGATGTTGGGAACATGTCCGACACTGTGAGGCTTTGTTAAAGCTCACATATATGATCTGACAGAGCTGTAAAAGAACAGAAAAAAAGGCCACTTGTTCTCTAAAAACACTTTAATGTGTCGGAGAACAGAACTCGCTCCTCTGTTTTTTTATTTTTTTATTTTTGACAAAGCATCTTCATCAAGAAGCTGCTCACATTTCCAGAGTGATGATTGTGTTTATCAGACAGGTTTTGCTGTGATGGCTGCTGCACTAACACGAGCTACATGTCTTGAGAGCACCAAACGGCTTTCACACTCGCTCGTGGAATCCACAGTGGGATCCCAGGGGATCTCTCTCTCTATTTGTGTACAAGCTGCTGCCAGTGCTGACTGTTCCTGGTGTTTGGGAGGAAACAATAACAGGCTCATTGCACAGTCAGATTATATTACAGCCTGACGCTCTGCACGCCGAGGACACTGAATGGATTTTGGCTTTATTGCCATATTTTGGAAGACACTTGAGGAAAACTGATGACACAGCGCCTGACAAATAAGATTGAAATCTGCCTGATGATTTAGCCCCTGCACCTCAGCGATACGGCACATTAGCACAAGTCCCTGATTAGTAATCACTGTGAAGAGTAATCAGATGACCTAGAATGGCCCAGTGGCCATGCAGGCAGGCGTCTGGATGGGACAGTGTCTTTGTGCAGCCCTGCAGCTCCAGACACAAAGCCCTGGGGACGCGGCTAACGCAGCACAGCTAAACACCCCCTTGTAGCCAGGATGAAAAGCCACACACAAGTTTCTGCTCAGGATTTAAAAAATGGCCGAGCAGCTCATTACGTGGGTCCTATTTGGGTCAGGGAGCAGATGCAAAATGTAGGTCAGAAGGAACCCCTGTTGTCAATCAAGAAGGAACAGAGTAAAGGGTGGAGTAATGGAGGAGGATAGAAGGGTGTCTCCCCCAGTGAGAGACTGTGCCTGCTGCTCTTCACAGCCTGTCCCCAAGGACAGAGGGTATCAAATCATCCGCAGAGGAGAGCGGTGGTGCTAAGCTTCAATGAGGAAACTTAATTAGAATCATGCTTGTGAGGTTAATTTGAGCTAACTGACGCGAGTGAAAAAAGCATTAAAATTTTTTTCTTAAGCAGGACTGATCCAACATCAAGCTCTGTTTTCAGTCTCGGATCTCTGGACCATATATCACCACTACGCCTACGAAGCCGCTTCCTATCTATCGCCTATCCGGCATGGTGTGCAGTTGGATGATGAGGCCAGTCTGACCTACATGCTGCAGACCTCCAGAGAGTCCAGAAACCCCCCCCCAGCAGCCTGAAAGGGAGTAAACTGCACACGTCAAGTCATCCTGAAGCAAGATCTTCACATTTCCATGCCTGAATTCCTTTAAGATGACTTGTATTTCTTTTTTTCCTTTTAAGTGCTGATACGTTGAAGTGCATCATCTTTTCTTACTCTTGCACTTTTGGCCAATTCAAGCTCCTCTCTGAAAATCTCTGCCACAACAGCAGCAGCAGCAACAGCCTCTCCAACTCTGTAGCACTTCATTTCACCTCACACTGAGCTTAGATGCAGCGCTAACTGCCTAGAGGTTGACACTTGTCTGAATAATGTTATGCTAATGCTCTAGTCTACCTGTATTTACCCCTAAGTGCAGGAAGCAATCTGTTGATTGCGAGAAAGCAATTTTCCTGAAAGAGGGGGAGAGTGGGCTGCGAGAAAGACTGAATGAGAGGGTAACAAGAGATCTTCTTTAAGCTGCGGCAAAAGCAATTTACAGAGGACGACAATTTTCTCTGGCTGTGAAAGGAGCGCTCTCTCTAATTGTGCCTACGCAGAGCCATCAAGATGGGGATACAGAAAATAGAAGATCAGGCCTGCACGTATCCCAGAGCAACTTAGAGGTATAAGCAGGAAAACAGCTATAAAACCTTCCTTTTATTTAGTCAGGTATATATTTTTGAAAGTAAATTGAGATGCCCATTCAAAAAAACAGCTCATGTAAACACAGCAACAGCTTGGCTACATTGTGTTTTTCTAGCTCAGGCTAATTACCTTTAGGTTCTACATTATATATAACAAACTACAACCAAACATGGTGACATGTATAAGAGAGAATGGCCTCCATCTCACTGCTCGTGTTTCTTTTCTCACGCACAGGCATAATGTAACTCCAAATGCTATAAAGATGAATGGAGGCATTGTCCGTTTAATTTGTTTGTTGGTCCTTGTGTTGCCTGAGAAGGCAGATGTAGAAATTAATTGCTCTTTCTGACAAGGAGTGGGTTGTTTGTGTAAATGTGTGTGTGTGTGTGTGTGTGTGTGTGTTTTGGGGAAGGGGGGAGGGGGACAAGGCTTCTAAAAATAAAGCAGCAGAACCATGTGTGTGGTGCCAGATTGGGCTCAGTGCTGTGCTCGTCTCGCTCTGGCTCGACTTCTATCTGCCCGTGTGATAAAGCTGCTAACAGGCCTTTATCGGGGAGCAAGGGGAAATATGCTCCTGCCAGATTAGGCCCCAGACTCTGCCAAGGTTATAAACAGCCTGTTATCTGTGTCCCAAACAGAGTAATCCACGCTCTATCAGCACCCAAACATATGGGCCACACAGAGCAGAGATAGCCTCTGATGGACACTTGGTTTTAATTGCAATGAGAGCCAGTGGAGCCTCGCTGGGGGAGAAAAAGGACATAAAAAAGGTCTGTTATTGTGGACATCTCCCAGCCCCGCTGTAGCTGGCCAACATTCACAAAGACCAACCTCGACCTTTCTGCAATGCTGCACCTGCTCCTTCCTGCGCGCTCAGGCGATATCGTGAATGAGCAGGGCAGCGTCAATTCTACATTTCCAGGAATCTATTAAAGCCCTGCTGGATATTTGTTTCCCACTCAAATTAATATTTTCCCTTTTCATCTGATGTCATTTGGTGTCTTTGTGCATTTCTCTGGCATGCTAAATTAGATCTTGGCAGCAGTTAAGTATGCATTAATGTGATTAGGCACTGATGGGCTATTTTCAGTTCTCAACACAACACGGGCTATTCTTCAGCCGACGCTTCACAAAACATCAGTTCTCAGATGCACTCTGTCTCCCTAATCAATAACAAGCTCAAACTTCCCCGAACACAGACTTAGTAAACAAGAGCCACTCAGACACTCTGTCTTTCAACACAAAACACACACTCCAACACACTCAGTAAAAGTCTGAGTGAAGTGAGGACAGCAGAGAGAAATGATGGAGGGTGAGCTGCGTGTTTCAGCCCTGCTGGAGCTGTGCAGTGCATGTGTCGAAAAGAATGACGCAATAATGAACAATTATATTTATATTTCAGAGTTACAGCCAAGGAATACCTCATGTTTTCATTCAAACTAGTTTTTATTGGACTGTAACTTCAACATCTTTAAACCTGCTTTAATTGATATTTTGGCCGCTAAGGCCGGCACACAGACTTATTATCACCATATAAAGCTGATATGGCTAATGTGGTAAAAACACTTCTCAAACACTTTTCACGTCCACTCTCTCTTGAGGGAAATATCTGTCTCTTTAGCTGCTAAATGCTCCACTATGTCGCTAAATGTGGCAAATGTTTGCTGCTGGAAACAACACTGATAAGAGCAGTGAGCACTGAACCACATTTATTTCCACTTGAATCTTATTTTCACAGTTTTGACCGGACGTTTAGAACTGGGCAAAGAACAAGCAGCCACACAATCAGACAGGTTTTTAAACACACCGTTAACACCTATATTTTGGGTGTGCTAACCCACAGTTGGACTTGGTGTTGCTGTGAGTTCAGTATTATCTGAAGCTGCAAGGATTAGTCAATAAATCAATAAGTCCACTCACAAAAAATGAATCAGAAAGAATTTTGTTAATAGGTTAATCGAAACAAGCAAATTCAAGGCGTCACCTTGGGCTTTAGGGAATTATTTGCCATGTGACAGACCATACAATTAAATGATTGTGAAAACGATCAGCAGTTTATTCCATGATGAAAGTAATTATTAGTAATCGTTGCCAAACACAAAAGTGAGAAGCAAAACTATGACCACCCAATTAGGACTTGGCGATGCAGCCAAACAGTAATGGTGCCACGGTAACGGTATATATCACCACACAGTCATTGTTCTGTAAATCCAGTTGAGAAATGGACTTTTTTTTTTTTTTTTTTTTTTTTAAACATAACATACTGTCCACCCCTTTTAGTAACAGGTTCTTCTCCCCTCTATCTCCTCCTCCATTTTTATGTCACTCTCTTCTTCTGCAGAGGTTAGAAAACCAGCTTAGAGGCGCCTTACTGCCAACCACTGTTACTCACACGTCACGTGAGAACATGGTAAGGAGTCCTGCTGCCCAAATCACATTACTTGGATTTGCTGGATTTGTGAGATCACTGCTAGACTTGGGTCATATCAAAAATGTAATATGTCGTTAATATTATATATCTAGATCACATATCGATCCAGATATATGATATTATTAATTTTTTTTTTTTTGATGGGAGTGGTTTTGCAATGCTGAAAAAAGAAAAGAAAAACAATCTTTCAATATTATGAAAATTATCACAATATGGCAGGAAATATTGCGATATTCGATATATATATTCTGAATATCAGCCTGAGCCGAATCACTGCCTGACATGAATATATAGCAAAAACACTCAAGGATAGGTGCCACGGAGGAAATGGTAATGCCAAATCTCTGCTGGTGGACACATTTCTACTGTTGCACGGTGCTATATACCATCAAATTGCCCAACCTTACACTCAAGTTGTAATAAAGCAGAACTATCCTCTAAAAATCGTACTTGTTCATGACATCTAACTAAATAAAAATACAACGGAAAAATACATTCAGTGGTTATTATTATGACACTCTTTCTTGTATTCCAACATTGCTGCTCAGTTTTGACATTGCAGTGTAAGAAAACTATACTTTCAACACTTCCACTGTGAGGCACGAGCCGTAACGAGCAGCAGCTCCTGCGTTAATGAGGACTGAGGTAAATCTGGGAGAGATTTAGACCCTCTACTACTCTCTGTCTCCTCACATAAGCAGAAGGCTGTTCTTTCTGTTGGCAGAGCTGTGATCTGAATACCTCTGCCTTCATAAAAGATTCAGGCCTTATTGACTCCCTACTTTGGTTTCCCCGCAGAGCCTACCTCCCCGGCTCCTTTTAAATTCTGCTCTCGTGGCTGAGGATGCACACCTGCCTCAGGAAAAAAGTCTCCGGCTTAACAGGGAGCTTTTATAGCCTTCCCTGAACCACGTCTAGATCGTATCATTCTGTGTGCGAGAAATGTACATCTCGGCTCAGAGTATCGTTGAAAGATGACCCTGGAAATAAAAATAAAATCCTGTATGTCTGTTAAAACTGAAATAATAAACATCAACGCCAGCTCTGCACTGCTGTATAGTTAAATTTACTAATCACTCAGCTGTTACTGACTTACAGGGTCAGCTGGGGATTATTGGCAGTATAAAATGCCACATCACATCTGTTATGCTAAATATTGATATATCATGTTCCTTTTATCTCAGCATCTGTTACCTGCTCTTTACTACACATCATTACCGACTGACTGCAGCATTAAAGCCACACAGGCTGAGCTCATCTGTCTCTTATACAATATTTCAAACACAACCTACACAAAAGGGCACAAAGTCTAATAAATTCCTCATTTTATATACTGCCCCCAGATTTCTAAGTCCTGTCCAATAAAGTTTTAAATGTCATGAAGGACCTATAATATAGACAGTATAAACCAGAGCCAAGAAAACCATACACTGCTCTGTCCCTTATCTTTTTATCCAATAAAGTTTTATATCTTTGAATCAACTATAAAATGGTTTGGAAACTGTCAACAAGGGGATAATTGGCTGACTTTATTGTTATGGGGATATGTCCCAATGGGCTCATTTCACTTTTCTGACAGAGAATGAGAGAACTGTATACAAAACAACATAGTCAATAAGTCTGTGCAGTTTCTAATCAAATCATTCACATACATTTAGTTGAATGCGTCTTTAAGTGAAAAGGCAAGGAAAAATCAGACATGATCCATAATGACACGATACCCTCTGATTGTGTAAAAAAAAGAGTAAATAACACCCAAAAGAAATGTTGTATTCAAACAGCACAGCGTTTTCTTGACCTCTACAAGCAGCACTGACCTTCTGCCGTGGATTTCCGAGTTGCGACAAACTGGTCAAACAAACAAAAGCAGACCAGCATCTCCAAGGCGCAGCATTTCACACTTGGGTAGAGGCAGAGGACAGGCCTTTAATGACACACAGTCCAGTCACCTAGAATGAACACGCAGCGCTGGAAATAGACCGGAAACTCTGCCTCCACGCGGGCCAGAAACCTGGTGATGCCTGCCTGCCTGCCTGCCTGCCAAACAAATCCTGCCACTGCAGAGAGAGACAAACCCCCCCCCCCAACTACGTCTCAATCACACAGACCAAACATGATCGAAGCATGTTATTCAATGAGTTATAACACCATCGCAGAGTCAAGTGCACACATGCTGCCGCGCACTTCAGTCAGTTGATGTGCCGTTGTGTGCAGCGACCGACAAAACACTTTCTACACTTTCTGTACAACAAAACCCTCATCAGAGCCGAGAGAATATTTCTGTTGTGGGTGAATTTGTTCCCTCAAATGACGAGGAGGAAGTTGAATTTACAGTTACAATAAATCCAAGGATGCAGTTAGCAATACGCCTGGGAAATTTTGCAATACAAGTCGGAATACCTGTGTTTTTGTTTTTTTTCAATACCTTCCTTTGAGGAATATAAACATGTTTTTTAATGGGTTTTTTTGGGTTTTTTTTTATTTTTTTTTATTTAACAAAAGTTCAACCATTTACAGCTCTGCTCTGAAACAGAACCCTCAAAGAATTCAAGTAACAACAAGGATTTGTCCCTTGAAAAAAAAAGAAGAAAAAAAAAGCCATTAATAAACAACAAAACGCAACACAAAATTAGAAAACTGGAAGGACAAAACATATGCAAAGTATGTAGTAGTAGTATGTCAAATATGCTAACATACTGGGTGCTTTCCCAGCTCCATCCACTAGCAGGCAATGAAAGCAAGTTACAATAAACTGAAACAATACGTTGATTACTGATTAATCAATAGACATGAAAGCCAAAGTCTTAATTGTGAGGGTTTGCTGCTGAATACCTTTGATTTTTGGACTGATGGTCAGACAAAAAGGCCATCACCTTGGAGGGATTGTGGTGGACATTTTTCACTGTTTGTGACATTTTATAAACCAAACGAAATGAAAATAATTGCTAGATGCAAACCTAAAGTACATAGCACATACCACTGAATAACAGTGAGATGTCTCTATAAGTTATAATGGCTGCGCTGTTATATGAATGACTGGATGTTACCCACACAGCTGCGAATACATGAGTGATTGTGGAGCATGAATGAAACAGCTGATGCCAATCAGCTCACACAAGCACAACTTCAGTGCTCTTCTCAAATACAAGCAGTTTTACAAGAACCCTGCAGGAAATAAAATACTTTAAAACAAAAAAAATCAAAGACTATAGAAGGCAAGATATTCAAGGCCAGCTCTTGGTACTCTGCTCTTGGACATGTTTTGGTCAGTATAAAAAAAAAGTATTGAACTTCCCTGCCAAGCCCTCATATACACTTGTTTTTAGGATTTCGATTTGAATCACTACCGCCTTCGACGTTTCTACACATTTAACATGACATATAGGTCACTTCTATGGTATTAATACTGAGCGCTTTTCATATTGATTGTGCTTCTTTGCCAGTGGAAACAACATGGCAGGTTTGCTGCTTGGTGACAGACCATTTCATACATAAAGTAACTCACCTGTGCCTCTGTGCAGACACTCCTAGTATTGAATTCCACCTCCAAAAATGGATTCGCCTCCTCCAGCACTAAATTCCCTGGCTTCCACCAGTCTGCTATGACAAAGGGAGTAAAGGCAAGCAGCACTGGGGTTAAGGCTCCGGTCTCCTAATGAGCTTCTCTGTTCCAGTATGTTGCATAAACCCATTACCTCCCAGCACATTACCTCATTCATTTCTTATATGTGGATAGCTTCCCTCTCCCAAGAGCATGGCATTTCAGACACGGATCGCAGTATACTGTATGCACACATGTCTGTGTGTCTATAATGTTTCTATTTCACACAGCCATTGAATTGACCCTGAGATATCAGGCAAGCACTGAGGAAAAAGAAAGAAGAAACTCTGCTGGCAGGAGATCTATTGTTCAGAGAAAAGAGAGAGAAAAACAGAAAGCGAGGAGGAAAGAAAATGTCTCCCCTCACAGTAGTATTATCTCAGTATGTGGCAACTATTGCAGGGTAGGATGAAAGACGCAGGTGGTAGTGAGCTCCACCATGCCTCAAGCTAATCTGCAGATGCAGTCGAGGATGATGCTGTCCCCAGATTCTCTCGAGTACAGTAAATTCTCACATAAACGCAGGGATTCAAATACTGGGGTTTCAGGCGATAGAGTTCCCCCCATGTAATGGCTCACATAGTAAATTCTGAATAATGAACAATCCCATACCATTTATATCAGCAGTATATTCACTCATTATGTCTTTGCTTTGCCTCTACTTTGCAGTTTTTTTGATCAACTACTCTGACAGACGTTGCACATTAAATGCTACCTGGAGGAAGGATTTTGCTCCTTGAGCTGCTGGAACTCTTTTAATGTGACGTATCTGAGCAGAAAATGTTAAGTTTCATTGACAGTAACTTAAATCTTTTTTTTTTTAATGTGAAGCATCCGAGCAGGAAGTGTTGCATTTTCAACAGTAGCTTAACAACAATAAAGAAAAGGGTCTACTGTTCTTTGACCCACTGGAAGGATTTCAATGTGACACTGATCTGAGAAGGACATGTGGGGCTTTGTTCACAATATCTTGCACTGTGTCTACACAGAAGGCTGGTTCTGTCTGCATTTGATAATAATTCAAATAATTCACTGTTTTCCACAAGAGCTGAATGTAACAAAAAGGATCACAAATGAAAACACAGATAGTATCATCCACATCACTATTCACAAGCATGTGGGGCACACTCTGGCCCGCACTTCAAACAATCAAATCAAACAATCAAAGACACAATTGGCTTTCATGTAACAAACCACTGTACAGAATGTTGTGTTGATTGATGGTGGATGGTGAATAAATCTTGTCAATTATCAATTAGGCCACACTAATCCTCTGTCTTTTCCCAACCAGAGAATATTTATGTTCGTGGAAGACAATATTAAATTACTGCGACAGCAGTCGCTGTTCACAGCAGCTTCACATGTGCCGCAAACTGAGGACATACGTGTTAGCTCGCACTCACAGAGGAATTTATTCAAATTCACTGACACCTTAGTCGGAAATCGGTTGGGCCTTAATTTCAGCTCGGTGTCAAAACACTTTATTTTGTCACCATAAATCAATAGTGATCCCAGAAACAATGGGCCTATTTCTCAAGCAGCTCATTCCACACTGCGGAGGGAGACTGTGGCTCTGAATAAAGTACTCAATATGGCACGAGTGTTTACATGGATATCAATATTTAATCAGAGTTAAAGGCAGCTACAATTCACAGAGACAATGGATGGAGTTTACATGGAGTGCCATTGCCATCAGCCAAACAATTTGTGGAGTTTGAATAACTTCCTTGGCACTTAAATGAAAAAATAAACAATGACATCCAATCAAGGCCAAGTGGGACTCTGCACCCTGAGCCTGTACACAATAACTAAATCTTCTTACATTACGAGTGATGATAAGAAGAACGTGAGATCCTGTCTTGTGTTAAGTTGATTCATCACTCATTTCTTCCACTTCTATGGCAACCAGCGCCGAGGACACCAATGGCTGTTGTTGATGTTATTGTTTGTCAGGCTGAGTCAATAAGTAACGTTTCAATCCGAGCCATTTGGACTTCATTAGAGCTCCGACCACAGCCCTCACACATCAATCAAAGGAAACATTGTGAGCAAATGTGTCTCCTGTTATAATTGGATGCAGGCCTTTTTTCTATCACACAGTGACAGTGTATGCAGTGCTGGAAAACTGTAATGCAACCCACAGTGAATCATTCTGTTTGAAGAGGGAATGTCTTCAATATGAAATCCATATGAATGTTTCAAAACCTCCTCCAAGTTTCCATTTAAAAAAAAGAAGAATCTTCTAATAAATTGCCGTAGAAAATTGTCACCATCTTTCTCTTCCTTCAGGGGAGGGATATGAAGCTTGGCTAGGCTACTGTCCTCTGCATGTGGCTTCCTTCTCTCCTCTTCCAAGGCTATGTTAAAACAAAGCATCAAAATCCCAGCTTTAATAATTGAGGGAGAAACTGCAGGGTACTCTGCTCATGCCTTCTTGATGTGAAGAGTCCTTAAAAGATGCATGGATGCCTCCCCAGAGGGAGATGGAAGGGCTTCATGGAGCCGAGGCTCTGTACACTTAAAGATTATGTGTGCATTCGCTAAAGCAAGATGACCAGAAAAATGCTCAGAGGACCATTATTCTCCGCAGAGTGGTTTGAGGGATGGGCACCAAGCTGATAAGATACTATCAATATTCATGCTTCTAAATCAATTATATTCCCAAGTACTTCAAATGCAAATCATTTGGCAAGCGAGACATTTTCAGAGTGACTCTGCAGACTGCAATAATTGAATGCGGGATATACAAAGCTAGGTAAACAAGCACTTACACAGACTTAGCTTAAGAGGAAGAGCGATAAGGATTCCAGTAAACATAAACGTGTCAGCTGTTTACAGCAAGCTCATTCAGGGGTTTCTAGTTTACTCCGGCAGCCCGGCTGGAGCTCAGGCTGTGCCTTTAAAATGTAATCTCTGACTCAGATGTATCGCTTTCTCCTCACCCCGCCATTAAGGCTAGGGCCTAAATTATTGATCCCCTGCCTTCATCAGCATAGCAGTCACGTCCGAGCGCAGGGGATCTAACTCTGGCTGTGTCCCCACGCTCCAGCCACTGAAATAATTAGGAGGAGTTCTCATTAAGGGAGAATGAAAGGTTGAGAAAGAGAGGAGGGGAGAGCAGCCTGAGGGGCATTCTGGGTGTTTAATGTCTTCCCCTGGGCCTCGAGATCATTCTGATCAAATCCTGAGGCTGTGTCTGAAGACGACAGGCCGTGCTGTAGGAAAATACACATGCTGTGTGGACACACAAATAATACATCAAGACATCAAGAGAGAGGAGCGATGCATAAATAAAGATGCTGCACTGTGCAACCAAATTAATAATAAATTGTTAGGATTGGGATCAATAGCATCGGTGCATAACCTCAGCTGTATAAATAAAGCAAAAAGGCGACTATAGCTGCATATTTTTAGCAAATGTAGTGGAGCAGTCCCTGCTTGTTTTATTTCAGCCGCTGAGGGAATCCACAGGGCTTTAGTGCCCCAAGGTAGTTTCCTTCTTAATGCTTAGTGAATCATACAGCCAAAAATTCTACACTGTGTCAGTATGTGTGTGTGTGTGTGTGTGTGTGTGTGTGTGATTGAGCTGTGCATGAAATGCAAAATGTTGACTCTGAACAGAAAGGTTCAAAGTTAGGAAAAAAAAAAAAAAAAAAAGAATAAAATGACAATGGCGGCATAACGAATATTTGATTTGTAACTATTTATGGAAGCCGAAGACATTTTAGAAAGTCGCTGCCAGGAATAACAATATGCTATATGTGCATAAACACCTTTGATTTCAACCAGTCCACGATTCATGACTAAATTAGACCAAGGAACCAGGAATATGGAGATTTCCTCATTCATTTTTCAAGATAAGAGTACACTACAGAGAAACTGCATTGTCATGTCTCTCTGCAGAAGGAAACACATACAGCAGAACCTGTAAACTGAGTTTGCAAAGGAACCAACTGAGGAATTTGCATGCTACAGTTACATTCGTGCCAAAATGGCTTTTGCAATGACTAGTGAAGTCCATGAATCTTTTTGTCACATTGTGCTTTCACTGTCGGCTCGCCTCACGCTGCGACTCCTGAGCTTCCTAAGTAGCTCAGTGTCGAGGCCACACCCCTCGTTAGTGGGGAGGGTTCATTATGCAAATGATCCTGCTGGAGCGGTATCAACGAGGCGCACGCTCCGTTATCATTTTCTGCCGCCGGGGCTCTTCTTCTCCCCGATCGCTCATACGGAATCATGGCCTAATAGCATCCCATTAACATAATTGCCAGCACAACTAGTGTTCCGTGTCTCAGAGCCACTCTGCTGCTCTGCCAGCCGAAAAAGAGAGAAGAGGATGAGTGAGGGTGAGGATGAGAAGGAGGGGGGTTGAAAAAAATTTAATTAAGCCAACGCACTGGCCACTCCCTCTCACAGTAAATGTCTGTTTTCTTTTTCTTTTCTTTTTTTCAAAGAGGAGAGGGCAGCGCTTTTGTTTTCAGGAGACCTTGAGAGTCTCCCTGTGCTCCTGAGAAGCAGGCGAGGTGCTCAATATTCCACTGATGAGCTCACAGCAGACGCCAGAATCATGTCCAAACCTAGTCTGCCAGGCAAAATAAAATCCCCATTATTTTTTAATTAATTCTTAATTAAAATATATTACAGCGCCGATTCTGCAAATCTCTCCTAATGTGAAAATGCGGCCCATTCAAGCATATTTACACATCTTTAATTAACGCAGCACATTCTTTCAGTCTAACAAGCCGTGGACTTCTGAGTGCCAAGGTGGTCCAAAACACGGCGGCGACTGTGGAGCCTGCAGAGATGCTGGGGAGGGCGGCCCTTCAGACACTCACATAAGACATAAGAGTGCCATTGCGGTCCCCTAAGGAAACTCCACAGGACTCTTTTGTGGATGTGGACTGACGGGTGTACAGTCAGTCAGTCCATTAAGGCACTGCAGCATCAGCTACAGCAGTAAGGGGAAATAGTTGCAGCAGAAAGCTATAATCATGTGCTGCGCTCCTCCTGCATGCTGCCATTACCACGCCCCCAGCTCTCTCGCTGCACAGCCACCCGTGTTGCTCTGATGAATTGATTGACACCATTTTCCATCTTCCGGTGCTGTCAGAGAAAGAGAGTGAGCCACACAGGGAGGCCTGCTTCTCTGACACTCCAGCAGCAGCACTGTGGTCACCTCTGAAGGTGCTCCGCTGGTAAGTGGACGTATACTGTACAACACAGCACTGGCCTCACATAACCCTGAAACACACCATGTATCATTAAGTAGAGCAAAAGGATTGGTGCTATTTCAACAAAAGCATGCTGACTGTGTTGTGTTTTAATGTAAACACGATCACATTCCGATACAGATACATTTTCCCATTAACTTCAAATACTCCTTGTACAGGCTCCATCAGTGTGGGGTGAATGTAAGAAATCTGCTTTCCCACTGCAGCCTCACAGCTCAATAACGCGTCTGGCCTCGTTACGCTAATCACAATGACAACTAAATAAGCACAATTAGCAGTCACCCAGGCATCCTCACCGCTGCTGATTTCATTCCCCAAATTATCCCGAGATCCCAAATGTTAAAAGTAACAATTCTTCATCAAGTGAAGATAATCACACATCATAAACCAAAGGGAAGGTTACAGCGGCGTATCAACATCAGAAAGCAGCTCTTGTATCACAGGATCAAACTCATTTCTACAGCAGAGGGGTGTTTTGTTGTTGACAATTTTCTTTTTTAAGTGGAAGATTAAAAGTTCATTTTGTTAATTTGTTCACAATGGTCAGGAAATCAACACTCGCCACTTAAAACAAATCACTGTTCCAAACACAATAAATAATGCAACGTGGGGGGGGGGGGGGGGGCAAACGTACACACATATATACAAGAGCAGCTCCTCTCTCTTTTCCCAGGCTGTTTTAATTTGACACCTTGAGCTGGGGTAACTAGGTGGGGAGTGAGGAGCCGCAGAGGAATTCATTAGCCGCGCCACTGCAGGGTCCTGGCTCGGAGCGTTAATGACATTGGAGGATAGGGAAACGAGACAGCCCAGACGCAAAATGAAATAAACATGAGGACTGTCAGTTCTGACAGCACCAGCAAAGGGGACAGAGTCATTTGGGCCAGAGACCTTCAGCCTGTAAGATCAGACCAGACGGCTTATGGACCAAAACAATATTAGTGTGGGAGCACAATCATCCTCACCAGGCCCTTAGATTCACACTGACAGACATTGTGTGTGTGTGTGTGTGTGTGTGTGTGTATGTGTGTGTGTGTGCACTGGCATTGATCTTTCTGGGCTTCACTCTTCATATCATTAAAAATATCCATCACTTGGCGCTCCTGCAGCATTCAGATACATGACTGCAATTAAATTATTAATGTCACAGCTCCCCCCCTCCATACAAACTGCACTCTTAATGTGGCTGCTGAAAGACATTAAATATACAGCAATCTTTGTCTGGCTTCACCGTGGATCAATTTAGATGACTACAAAAATAACACGGGAGAAAATAGCGATGCTAGCCACAGAGTATGAAGACACAGGGACAGGAGAGAGGGAAAAGGGTACATTAGTCATTTGGCTTTCACTATTTCATGTCATTTCTTTGAATAAAAATGTCATGCACTGGCAGGTAGAACAGCAGCAGAATATGGATAAATTTGCTTCTAAACTGATGCAACTTGAGCATCTCTCTCTTGCTCTCCCTCTTTGTCTCTTCGCTAGAGATGCGGCACCATTTTGAAATGCATCGCTATGTGTAGCTAGGTGCAGCTAACAGCACTTTTATAACTTGTAACCATATCTATAATCTACTATGTTCCTGTATATAGCCTATATGCATATCTACCAGACATCAGCCTTAGTGCTCTCAGTAAGAAAATAGACCTTTGCCTAGCTTAAAACACTAACGCTAGAGACTTACTTGGCCTGGTATGACCAGTGCTTGCTAATGCCAACTAGTGTTACAACACTTTAGATTAATTAATTTAGAGTAATTTGAGATTACTCAATTCATTAACTTTATGAATCTTCTCAGCTTGTGTCGTGATATACAGGTGCTGATGATAACCGTGATATCTGAAAAAATAAATATTGGTATTGTGATTGTGTTAATAACAGTCATATAAAATATCGTGATAGCAGATGTTAGGCCTTGAAGATCTTTTGTTTATCAGTTCATTTCATTGCCTTTTCACTATCCATTCAGTGCAATTATTCTTTTTGTGTGCCTTCGTACAGTTATGGTTACAGACTCTGGCTCCACCTCCATACACTCATATTTCACTCTAATTCAAGTTAAAGATGAATTTAACTGATAGCTTTACATTTATTTATCCATTCAAATGTTCTAAAGATATTGTAATAATATCGTTATTATGAATTGTTAATTTTGGCCATAATAATTGTGCAGTAAAAATCTGATATTGTGACAGCCATAGCGTGTGCTACTGTTACAACATGTTTTAGCATTCACCAGTATTTTCATGGGAGACTTTTATTGTGAAGCAGCTTTAGGAAATGTAATGTACTATACTTGTAACTGAGATTAGTGGCCCTTTGTTTTGCCATTCCATGGCTCAATAAAAAATGGGCAACACAGCAAAATATGGACATTAATGGCACATTTGAGGTTCAGCTTTTTCTTTGATTTTTATTTGAGTCAGTTTTAAGTGTAACTGATGAATTGTAAAAGAAGAAGAAGGAAGCATGGTTTGAATGATCATGGTTGCTCTCATACTGTAGCTTGGCGCAGTGTGAGTATCCCTTGCCATATGAAAAAAAAGCCAGTAGAAGGAAGTCTAGTACAATTACCCTGCATCTGTCTTGAATAAGAGCTGAATTTTCAGAGGAGTTACACAGGAAAACAAGCTAACATCCTCATGAAATTCCTGATGCCTGAGTCCTTGGGGCTGACGATTTACAGCCAGAATATAATGAGTCAGATCCCTTCATGGCTGCTTTTGTACAATTAGAAAAAGAGTGTTGTCAGCTAAAAGACGTGGACTCTATACAAAGAAACAACAATGCATACAAAAGAACAAGTAATTCTTCCCGAGCACGACTGAGTATGGTCTGTGTTTGTAAGGCCTCTTCATGAGAGCCTTTCATCCCTGCTCCTCAAAGGACACAATAAAGCTGTCAGTCAGTGTGTCAGTCAGTCAGGACGCAGCCCCAGCCTGTAATGCTCTTGGACTGGGACAGTCTCCTCTGGTGGAAGCTCCATATCTGACATGAGTGCTCTCACACGCTGATGAAGCTCCAGTCTCTTGTGATATGGCGGCCGAGAATGGGTGGCAGAGATGACCCTTCTTTCCAAGTTGCTCAGTTTCAAATATGTGGCCCCATCGCAGCAGGCATCTGCCTGAACGAGAGAGGGGGGGAGAGGGGGGCAGTGGGTTGCTGACACCTGTCTCTCCTAGGACGAGCCCGCCTTTGTGACGTGGGGTAGTCCGGGTTGGCTGTCGGGACAGGCCCGAGACAGATATGACAGGGCCGCTGACAAGGGCCAGGCTGCACGCTGGGAGCAACGCTGCAGTCCAACGCAAACAAGACTTCTGCTCTCTTCAGTGGGCCTGCAGTGAGACCTGCAGCTGGCAGCTGAGAAGCCTCAGTCAGTGTGCACTGAAAGCAACGCTGTGAGCCACTGGCCTCTCAACAATGCTAATCACTGTTGCATGGATGGACCTCCAAAACACAAACACAGAAAATCAAATGCAGCTTTAACTGTATGTTAGTGGCAAAAGACACCGTGCTTGCCTAAGACTTCAAACTCAGCAGACACAGCAGAGTGCTCTCCTCTGCGCTGAATCTGTTCATTATGTCAACCTTGCTTGGCACGCTCATATTTCTGAGCCCCATTCCAAAGCAGACGCCTCCTAATTGTTATCGGGTCTGTGTTGAGACAGTCTGAGAAAGGAGACACTGATTAAAACTCCCCCGGAGCTGATGAGACTTCTCACAAATAGCTGCAGAGCCCAACATGTTATGGATGTCTACGTACAGTGGAGGGTGTGGAGGCATGGGCAGAGCAACTCGCCTTGCTCTCTGACCAGTTAGAACAATATGACAAATTGGCCTAGTTTTCCTTTTAATTAATCATGCCTCACTGACAGCTACCTGTGCCACACATCATCATTAGTCAAGAGGAGAGGAAGCCCCAGCCACATATGATAAGAGAGGAGGATACACCTCATTAACTAATTTCCCCCCCATTTATTTTTTTACAGCAACAAAGCAATCACAGAAAGAATATTTACGCCTGCATCTTCATGACTGTTAGTGAGCTGATTTACCACGTTTCAGGATAGGACTGGGCAATATACCGATTTATACAGTACAACCAGATGATACAAATTTGTCAACTGTCACAGATTGTGCTGTATACCATTTAAACCAATAGTCTAATACCAGTGCTTAGACCACTGATTTATCTTGTGACTCCAGCCCCAAGCTGGGAACTAGTATATTGGACCATTGGGGGCAATGCTGCAAATAAATGAGCAGAGCTGCTTTATGGCAATATTGAATTCTTTTATGATTTCTACAGCAATGAGATGAAGAACCTGGATTTCTCAGGCCCTTAATTTGTGGGATTAGCCAAAAAAAAAGACATTTTCTGTCTCGTTATTTTTATTCTTCTTATTATTTTTATCCATATCCAAAATTCAAATAAGCATGCAGATGAAATTTGTTTTTTATTTATGGTTTGAAGATAATTGCAGTTCATTTCAATCTTTCATTTTCATAGTTTATGCCATTATTCCTTAGTTAGTGGCTGACAATTCTTGATGTGGCAACATCACTAAAAAGAAACCTGCTAGTTTAAGACAACCCCCCCCCCCCGGTTAGTAAAAACTATTTACAGCAGTTGTGCACTCACAGTTTTCCTGTGCAATGACGAATTATTCGCAACATTTCAGGTGCGTTGACTTCCACTTTACCTCCAATTGGTCTGGTCTGAGCAATTATTTTGGTGAGTTTAATGCTATAGCTGATGGAAATGATGCGTAAATCTATGAGGATAAAATCCAAGTTGTAATAAACTGAAATTATTTGAAGCATTTAACCCAAATCAATTATTTGAACCATCATCTGTTTGGCTCCCTTCAGCGTCATTCAGCCTGAAAGGATGAATTTAATTAAAGGGTAACACACTGTCCACAGACTGCTCCACAGAAATGCACATGTGTGACAACAAAAGTCATTGTTCCAGTCCCTCGCTGAGAACTGATGCTGCCTTTCAGGGCTCAGGAAGTCTGCAGATGATTGACAGCTCCATCTTTACAGGGGCCATCCAACATAAAAGCAGAAAGACAGAGGCCATCCCCGCCCACTGAGCCGAGTGCGCTTGGAGATGAGATAAAAAATAAATAAAAGCAAAATCAACCTTCTAAAAGACAAACGAGAGAAGCGTGACGCCTCTCACAGATTCTCATTTATGTTCAACAATACTGATCTTAGGCAACTCCTAACTGCACTTATTTATATATCACGGTCAGCTCAGGTTTTTACCTTTCATGCAGGCATTAACAACTATCAATATGTTGCTTAATGCAAAGTGTTTGGTCGTATCATAAAAAGGGATAATTACGGGGCGTCATGTGGCTTAGTGGTCTAAGCAGGCGCCTCATGTGTAGAGGCTACAGTCCTCGCTGCAGTTGGCCCCGGTTCGAGTCCCGAATCGGACGGCCTTTGCTGCATGTCATTCCCCCTCTCTCTGCCTCCCCATTTCCTGTCTCTCTACTGTACTATCAAATAAAAGCATAAAAAGCCCCACCCCCAAAAAAAGGGGATAATTACCAGCTTCATATGACAATAAACACCTCGTTACATCCAGGATCTTGTATCCAGGATGTGGTAGGTAAAAATACACACACCTGAATATTGCCAGGAGAGGATATCTGAGGTGAGGTAGACTACATGCATGTGGAGAGAGGGTTGATGGATATCATCTAAAACATGAAAATAGCTGGTAGGGTAATAGCCTTGCTGAACTCACACAAATAAATGTTCCACAGCCTGTGCTGACATAGTTAAAAATGAAGAGAAATGTGGCAATGTAAAATTCTCTACAAGCTGTTAATATTTCATGAGTAGCCGCTCTGACACTGTCAGTATATACCTAATTTGTATGGCATACAAGGAGAGGGAAGGGAAAGGCTGGAGAAGGGAGGAAAAAGAAGGGGAAGAGAGGGTGGATAGAAGTGGAAGAAATAGGAGACATAAGATAAAGGTGGAAAAGTGCCTCCAAAAAGACTTCAACATGTGCCGAGCGGGCTGACAGTGAATTTTTTGGAAGTCAGCATGGTACAAAGAACATTTGAAATGGCCCATTTAACAGCACTGTACTCCACTCCCAGCCGATGCCACCATTTGCATACTTCATATCAGATGAAGATGGATGGTGAAAATCAATGTCACTGAGATGAGCGTTTTATCAAGGTTACGCTATCCTCCAAACTCCTAAAACCTCTTTATCTCATCTCTGTTGTCGGAATATTAACTTATCAACACAATCTCTTTACAGCAGAGGCAGGAGCACTGTGAATTTATCAGCAGCAATAGCAATGACAGGATGGCCAACTGGCTTTTAGAGCTGCAACTATTGTCTATTAATCTCCCCATTTTTTTTTTTTTTGGTTACCTGTTTAATTGATTCATCTATAAAGTGTCCAAAAATAGTTAAAAGTGCCCATCACAATTTCCTAGAGCCCACAGTGATGCTTTTAAATTGTTTATCTTGTCTGGACAACTGCTCAAAACCCGAACATGTTTACTTTACAGTTTTATCAAACACGGAAAAGCAGCAAATCCTCACATTTGAGAAGTTGTCTGGTAATTTTGGCTGATCAATGCTTCATTGAAATACATTTTTTAACTGCTTTATTTGTCTACTGTTCCATCAATGCTGGTACTGCAGGGTGTGATCCAAAGCATGCCATTGTGAGAATGACCCCCTTTAACCTCCCTGTGCCCATCAAAGGTGGGATCAACATTGCTTACAGGCTTCTCGTTTTAAGAAAATATGAGCTGTATCAACATTTATTTTGTGAGTTATGTTGCATTCACACAGTCAAACAGCTTATACTCCAGCCCCAGAGCGGAACCTGTAGTCACACAAGGTAGATATATAGATAGCCTAAATTAGCTCCTTTTCTTGTGCAACATATTTATAGCAGTTTGTTACTAATCAAACTCAGAAAACAGTGTGTAGCTCTAACAAAATAAGACAAATTGATTATATTAGTGAATAAAGGATTTCATTTTGATACCATTAAATGTTAGCAAGGAGCCTGTTTGCTGTTCAAGAAGACACAGACAGCCTGTTGGTCAACAAAGAGCTAGCCTTAGCTTGTCGGACATTGTTTTCTATTGTTTGTTGCAGCTACATAGCAATCGAGACCAACAACTAATACTAGAAAGTAACAGTCAGAATCCCTCAGTTACACGTTTAAGCACACAATCAGTGTGTAATTACTCAGGACATTAAGGGTTGAACAGCGTCCTGATGGTGAAATGATAATGTTAGCCTAGTTAGCGCAGCAGCTATACGGCGAGATTGGGAGCTGCCAACAGGAAGTTAATGGATGTTAATTTAGATGATATGTTGTTTTGCTTTAATTTTCAGACATGACTTACATAGCAGCCACCAGTATGATTCCACTTTTCGACATAACGACGATGATTAAAAAAATGAAGTAAATTAGCTATTATCGCTAAATGTGAATTATGGTAGCTGGTCTGGTTTTCTAGATACACGTGAATTCTCGAGCTCTTTGAAGTTGACTTCAAGCAAAAACACTGATTGAAGTATTTGTCAGTGGCACAGCCCTGCATGGTGAAAAGGGGTGTACCTTCTTTGATCTGTTTCTTCTTTATGATTTTAATCATTTCTCAAAAATTCTCATCAAAAACAAAACACTCTTCTATGTCTCACGTATTATGTCTGATGTCATTTTACTATTTGTTGGATGTGCAATCAGTACAAACTTTTTTTTGTTTATTTTCCAACTCAGACAGAGCAGTGACCCATTGGAAAAGTATTAATGGGCCCATTTCACCACCTCCTAGACAATCCTGGCTCAAACACTGTTCAAATCACAACTCTGGCACTCCATGTTTAGTGAAACATCATTATACCTCTCTTGCTGTCAGGCTACAGAATCCTTCCCTTTGTCTGCATGATTAGCTACTGGTTCCTCATTATGGAGGTGAGGACTGAACTTCCATTTCAAGCCTTTGTGACTCCCACCTTTACTTCAGTCCACTAGTCATAAAAATGTCATGGCAGCTATAGAGCACACAGGCCACCCTGAGATCTAACAGGAATCACACGCTCAGGGCCAAATCCAGCAAGGCAGATACAGCCAGTGGTTACAGTTTGGAGGTCGGTGAGGAATCTCTGCATATGACTTTCCACATGCTCACCCTTTTCAACCTCCTTTACATCAGTCTGAAAGTGACTTCAACCAAGAGCACAGCCTCCGTTTACTCTCCTGGTGTAATGTTGCACCGCAGGGAGAAAATGACAGACCATTTATAAAACAGGAAGAGGAGCTAACTACAGTGAGCATAAGCTATTTCTGGAGGAGGATGTCTGCAAATAACAAAGAGCTGTCAACATCTTACAGGTCCACAGTGAAGTAAAATCACTTAAAAAAATAAATAAAAGACTACGCCAATGCAGAGAAACTCCAAGTTTTGTATCTGATCCCACCTGCTGTGACCCCTGCTGAGGCTGCAGACGATCACACACCACGCTTTAAGTTCCCCACCATGTCGCTGGTGTCGGCGCTGGGATGGTGTCCAAAACCACAATACATTTCTGTTATGGAACATTTGTTTCCTTTCAGGGGGGCGCAGGGCCCCAACATGCTCCTTCTACATTTTTCTGTCCTGCCACATTGCATGACAGTTTATTTTGGGAAGCGCAGGTTGGCACCTGAGACACAAAGCTGACAAAGCACTCGATGTCACTTCAATGAGGCCAGTTGGTTCCATGACAATGCCTCTGGCCATGCAATCCTACAAGATGGACAACTCTGCGCTGAATATCTTGGCAAAGTAGGAAAAGAGGCATCAGCTGTTTGCACAATTTCATCTTCGGAGAGAACAAAAGCAACACACAAACTCTAAATCTGAGGAAGGATTCCACCTCAGATAACTGGACGTTAATAAAATCTGAACTGCTGTGATGGACTGTTTGCCAGTTCAGGGTGTTTCCCTGGCTCCCACCCAATGTATGCTGGGAATAGGTCCAGCACATCCAGCTCCCTAAATAGGAACAAGTGGGTAAGACAATAGCTGGATGAATGACAATGTGAAGGTATGTAAAATTAAACAGAAGAAGTCATGATCCACACATTTTCTGAGGGGACGGATATCCTACTGATCACACTGTCACCTTTAAAAAAAAACAATCACACATAATTTGTTTGAATTAATTTGGATGTTTATACTCACTGCCTCATTTGAGTGACAAGCTAACGTTACTGTTTTGAATCAGGATTTTTTTTCATCTGTGGTGTTGAATGCAAAATGTTTCCTTCCATGACCTCTCAGATTTTTTTTGGTCTCATTATTATCCATTCAGCACAGAACTTCTCTTCTTCATCTTATGTTAGCATAGAGAACAACAGCAGCCTAGTTACCTGACAGGACAACACAACAGGTCAGACAGATTGACATTTTAAGTATATGGTACACTCTGTTGTGTTTATACTGTGAATTCAAACTGATTTTTTACAGAACAAATATTCGATTTTTTCCCCCAAATTCCAAAAGAAAAGTGACCTTTCAGAATAATTTATATCAATAATATTTGTCCAAGAACCAGGAAATGAGTAAGGAAATTATTTAAGGCTTGTGGGTTCCTAAAATAAAGACAAAATACTATTTTTTAAGAAAAAAATGTAAAAGTATTTCCCTATAAGAGTGGTTTAAAGGACCAAGCCACACAATTGAAGAATTCGCTACTGTATGATAGGGCTATAATAAGATACAGTGAAACGTTACAATGGCACATGTATATCATTTGTTTATCGTGTATTATATCCAGAAATTTGTTGCGTCTCCATTCGCTTTAATTCATGATGTGTATATCAGCACAAAATCTTAAATCACAAGATAAGACAAACATCTGTTTCTACCACACAGGGTGAATAAATACTAACACACATCACAGTCCCAGCAGTGACAGGAATGACAACACTGATGTTCTCTTAACATAATCACAGAGGATGTGACTCAGTAATGCAGTCCTTCTCTGTATAAGCAACTACACTTCCTGTACATTTACAGTTCGGATACAGACACTGTTTAATTTTCGGTATATTTCTTCCTAATTGTGCATCTGAGTGTGTTTTTATTGGAGCTGGTGGAATGACAAAGAGATGAGTAGCAGCAGAGGAATTGTGGCTTGCATTAGCTTGGCCAATTATGGGGCTTCGCGGGACGCTTAATGTTGCTCTGTGAAGAAGGCTGCTGATGAAGCTGAGAGAGAGGAGTCAGCAGATCTGTGGATGCCAGTACTGCCATTCACTGACATCTAAAGGAAATGTACGACACGTAGCTCTGATTGGGTCTGGAGTTGAACATTGTGTAATTTTAGGATGAGTCATACGGTCAGTCAGTGGTAACTTTGTCTGATAGCAGGACCTTGGAATTCAGTTTCCCACCAGGGGGAAATATAAAATGCTGCTTTCCAGAAAATGAAGTGCTAAACACACTACCTGACGCACACACTGCCAGCGAATGCATATCCTGTTTCTCATAATGCAGTGGCGACTGAGTGCAGATAAGATTACTGACTGGAATGACTTGCCTCAAAAACACAGATGGACAAAAACCTGTGTGCACACACTCACACACAAATACCCCCCCCCCCACCCCGCCAGCACACACACACACACACACACCACACACACATAACTGTACAGTAAAGTGACAGAGCAACTGCTTTGCTGTGTTAAATATCAGATGCAAATGAAAAGAGAAAATCTATCATGACTCTAATGTGCTCCATGATAGTGAGGGGGCGCACTCTCCTCTGAGGAGCCGAGGGCGTGTGAGGAGGGTGATGTATGGAGGAGCTGGATGAGAGGTGAAAATGCGTTAGCGAGACGACGAGGGGGGGGGGAGATTGCCGGGAGGAAGGAGGGGTAGTGGGGGGCCATGCAGTCCTGCAGACTCCTGAAGAGCCCAGGGCAAAAGTGGAATAAATGTTGATTAGTGTTGATTTTGTTCCAACGAGCACCCGGCAACTGACAGTGGGACTAAGCTGCAGCGAAAGGGAACCATTAATCTTGGTCTGGTTTAAGTTAGTGTATATTAATTGTGTCATTTCCACTTACGTGGAGAGAGGGCCTCTCTCTCTCTCTTCTTCTCTCTTCTCTTTCTCCCTCCCTCCAGTGTTTGAAAGCTGTGCAGCTGAGCCTCTTTCATGGTGAACATACATGGAAGCCTGGAGGTGGCGTCTGCAAGTAGCAGCAGGGGAGAGTGGAGGAAATGAGATTTCCAAACACTACATTATGGAAAATGAACTCCTGGGAGGTTGGTATGGCAACCACATTCAAATGTGCCATGCATGTTCAATTTACGTGCATTAACAAATTTGCAGACTTGATTAAATTCGTAACATATTAAGGAGGCTGGTATAAAAAAGGCCGACCGAAACCTGCAGGGTACTGAGATTGCACAGAGAGCCTTGAACGAGGTAAATGGCAGAACAGTTGATATTTAAGCAATCGTTTCTCAGCGTTGAGCAGAGGAGTCGGTCATTCAGGTAAAAGATTGAGGCCTGCGCTCTTTTACAAGTCTGCCTTGGATCTCCTTCATTCTGTAATCTCCACACTGGCAGGCTGCTCCGAGCGAAATGTAATTTTTACTACAAACTGCATTTCTAGTGGCCTTCGCGAGAGAGGGAAAAAATCATTCATCAGTTCAGGGAAATTCTGAAAATATCTATAGTTTAAAAATACAAAAACGATGTAGTGCTGCTGCTTCCTTTTCACAGGGATGAGTGGAGACTTTCATTGCAGAGAAACTTGTCCCGATAAAAAAAAAAAAGCTCACTTCCTTCTACATGTGATGTTCAGTGTTAATTACCAAATCACAGCACACTAAGATTTCTATAATTAAGCTCCTTAATATGATTAACATGTATCAATTAGGCGACTGACAATTTGCATAATGTATAATGTAACCACATTGTTCTATACTGTAATGGTATTAACACACCATTTTACAATGCTGTCACTCACTGATGATTCTGTGATTATGATTCTGCATCAAATACAATAAAGAAAAGTCTTGTGCGTGCCTTATCCTGGTAAATCAGAACACATTTTTTCTCCAGTTGTCTACATTCTTGGAGGCAGAATTAGACTCAGTTCTTCCTCTTTCTCTCTCAGTGGATGATTAAGCAGAGAGACTGGGGAAACAGCTGTGGTGCGAGCTTGGCATTTCTCTCTCCCTGAATGCTGCTGTATCAGCATCGAGGAGGAAGGATAAGAGGGAGACAAGCTGCACGTTATCAGAGTCGTCTCGCGTGCGTCCGGCTGAGAGACCAACGCACGAGAGGGGCAGCCGCAGCCCCGTGACACGACGCTCGCTATCACGGCAGATGTCTACTTCGCCATGAAAGACAGAGAAGGTTACATGCACTGTTACTGCCCGCATGGTTTTACACCTGGCGTGACTCCCAACTCTGGCTCTTTAGCAGTTACATCGAGTTGAGATGCACCCATTAGCAAACGTTACAATAGAAAAGAAATTCCTTTT